>NW_027194217.1:0-18045 GCF_032444005.1 Ranitomeya imitator
CCTATACTAATAGAGCCACATGCTCACCGGTTTGCCACATGATGTAGGCCTATGGACTGAACAAAAACCACCAAAAATTTTAACCAGTCATCGTTTTCACAACACTGAGGACCAGTCATTCGAAATGACTTCTCCATGCATTTTATGCATTGGTAAAAGCACTATGATGAAAAGTGTGATATGTTTTCAGGTATCTCCTATACTAATAGAGCCACATGCTCACCGGTTTGCCACATGATGTAGGCCTATGGACTGAACAAGAAACCACCAAAAATTTTAACCAGTCATCGTTCTCACAACACTGAGGACCAGTCATTCGAAATGACTTCTCCATGCATTTTATGCATTGGTAAAAGCACTATGATGAAAAGTGTGATATGTTTTCAGGTATCTCCCATACTAATAGAGCCACATGCTCACCGGTTTGCCACATGATGTAGGCCAATGGACTGAACAAGAAACCACCAAAAATTTTAACCAGTCATCGTTCTCACAACACTGAGGACCAGTCATTCGAAATGACTTCTCCATGCATTTTATGCATTGGTAAAAGCACTATGATGAAAAGTGTGATGTTTTCAGGTATCTCCTATACTGATAGAGCCACATGCTCACCGGTTTGCTACATGATGTAGGCCTATGGACTGAACAAGAAACCACCAAAAATTTTAACCAGTCATCGTTCTCACAACACTGAGGACCAGTCATTCGAAATGACTTCTCCATGCATTTTATGCATTGGTAAAAGCACTATGATGAAAAGTGTGATATGTTTTCAGGTATCTCCTATACTAATAGAGCCACATGCTCACCGGTTTGCCACATAATGTAGGCCTATGGACTGAACAAGAAACCACCAAAAATTTTAACCAGTCATCGTTCTCACAACACTGAGGACCAGTCATTCGAAATGACTTCTCCATGCATTTTATGCATTGGTAAAAGCACTATGATGAAAAGTGTGATATGTTTTCAGGTATCTCCTATACTAATAGAGCCACATGCTCACCGGTTTGCCACATGATGTAGGCCTATGGACTGAACAAGAAACCACCAAAAATTTTAACCAGTCATCGTTCTCACAACACTGAGGACCAGTCATTCGAAATGACTTCTCCATGCATTTTATGCATTGGTAAAAGCACTATGATGAAAAGTGTGATATGTTTTCAGGTATCTCCTATACTAATAGAGCCACATGCTCACCGGTTTGCCACATAATGTAGGCCTATGGACTGAACAAGAAACCACCAAAAATTTTAACCAGTCATCGTTCTCACAACACTGAGGACCAGTCATTCGAAATGACTTCTCCATGCATTTTATGCATTGGTAAAAGCACTATGATGAAAAGTGTGATATGTTTTCAGGTATCTCCTATACTAATAGAGCCACATGCTCACCGGTTTGCCACATGATGTAGGCCTATGGACTGAACAAGAAACCACCAAAAATTTTAACCAGTCATCGTTCTCACAACACTGAGGACCTGTCATTCGAAATGACTTCTCCATGCATTTTATGCATTGGTAAAAGCACTATGATGAAAAGTGTGATATGTTTTCAGGTATCTCCTATACTAATAGAGCCACATGCTCACCGGTTTGCCACATGATGTAGGCCTATGGACTGAACAAGAAACCACCAAAAATTTTAACCAGTCATCGTTCTCACAACACTGAGGACCAGTCATTCGAAATGACTTCTCCATGCATTTTATGCATTGGTAAAAGCACTATGATGAAAAGTGTGATATGTTTTCAGGTATCTCCTATACTAATAGAGCCACATGCTCACCGGTTTGCCACATGATGTAGGCCTATGGACTGAACAAGAAACCACCAAAAATTTTAACCAGTCATCGTTCTCACAACACTGAGGACCAGTCATTCGAAATGACTTCTCCATGCATTTTATGCATTGGTAAAAGCACTGATGAAAAGTGTGATATGTTTTCAGGTATCTCCTATACTAATAGAGCCACATGCTCACCGGTTTGCCACATGATGTAGGCCTATGGACTGAACAAGAAACCACCAAAAATTTTAACCAGTCATCGTTCTCACAACACTGAGGACCAGTCATTCGAAATGACTTCTCCATGCATTTTATGCATTGGTAAAAGCACTATGATGAAAAGTGTGATATGTTTTCAGGTATCTCCTATACTAATAGAGCCACATGCTCACCGGTTTGCCACATGATGTAGGCCTATGGACTGAACAAGAAACCACCAAAAATTTTAACCAGTCATCGTTCTCACAACACTGAGGACCAGTCATTCGAAATGACTTCTCCATGCATTTTATGCATTGGTAAAAGCACTATGATGAAAAGTGTGATATGTTTTCAGGTATCTCCTATACTAATAGAGCCACATGCTCACCGGTTTGCCACATGATGTAGGCCTATGGACTGAACAAGAAACCACCAAAAATTTTAACCAGTCATCGTTCTCACAACACTGAGGACCAGTCATTCGAAATTACTTCTCCATGCATTTTATGCATTGGTAAAAGCACTATGATGAAAAGTGTGATATGTTTTCAGGTATCTCCTATACTAATAGAGCCACATGCTCACCGGTTTGCCACATGATGTAGGCCTATGGACTGAACAAGAAACCACCAAAAATTTTAACCAGTCATCGTTCTCACAACACTGAGGACCAGTCATTCGAAATGACTTCTCCATGCATTTTATGCATTGGTAAAAGCACTATGATGAAAAGTGTGATATGTTTTCAGGTATCTCCTATACTAATAGAGCCACATGCTCACCGGTTTGCCACATGATGTAGGCCTATGGACTGAACAAGAAACCACCAAAAATTTTAACCAGTCATCGTTCTCACAACACTGAGGACCAGTCATTCGAAATGACTTCTCCATGCATTTTATGCATTGGTAAAAGCACTATGATGAAAAGTGTGATATGTTTTCAGGTATCTCCTATACTAATAGAGCCACATGCTCACCGGTTTGCCACATGATGTAGGCCTATGAACTGAACAAGAAACCACCAAAAATTTTAACCAGTCATCGTTCTCACAACACTGAGGACCAGTCATTCGAAATGACTTCTCCATGCATTTTATGCATTGGTAAAAGCACTATGATGAAAAGTGTGATATGTTTTCAGGTATCTCCTATACTAATAGAGCCACATGCTCACCGGTTTGCCACATGATGTAGGCCTATGGACTGAACAAGAAACCACCAAAAATTTTAACCAGTCATCGTTCTCACAACACTGAGGACCAGTCATTCGAAATGACTTCTCCATGCATTTTATGCATTGGTAAAAGCACTATGATGAAAAGTGTGATATGTTTTCAGGTATCTCCTATACTAATAGAGCCACATGCTCACCGGTTTGCCACATGATGTAGGCCTATGGACTGAACAAGAAACCACCAAAAATTTTAACCAGTCATCGTTCTCACAACACTGAGGACCAGTCATTCGAAATGACTTCTCCATGCATTTTATGCATTGGTAAAAGCACTATGATGAAAAGTGTGATATGTTTTCAGGTATCTCCTATACTAATAGAGCCACATGCTCACCAGTTTACCACATGATGTAGGCCTATGGACTGAACAAGAAACCACCAAAAATTTTAACCAGTCATCGTTCTCACAACACTGAGGACCAGTCATTCGAAATGACTTCTCCATGCATTTTATGCATTGGTAAAAGCACTATGATGAAAAGTGTGATATGTTTTCAGGTATCTCCTATACTAATAGAGCCACATTCTCACCGGTTTGCCACATGATGTAGGCCTATGGACTGAACAAGAAACCACCAAAAATTTTAACCAGTCATCGTTCTCACAACACTGAGGACCAGTCATTCGAAATGACTTCTCCATGCATTTTATGCATTGGTAAAAGCACTATGATGAAAAGTGTGATATGTTTTCAGGTATCTCCTATACTAATAGAGCCACATGCTCACCGGTTTGCCACATGATGTAGGCCTATGGACTGAACAAGAAACCACCAAAAATTTTAACCAGTCATCGTTCTCACAACACTGAGGACCAGTCATTCGAAATGACTTCTCCATGCATTTTATGCATTGGTAAAAGCACTATGATGAAAAGTGTGATATGTTTTCAGGTATCTCCTATACTAATAGAGCCACATGCTCACCGGTTTGCCACATGATGTAGGCCTATGGACTGAACAAAAACCACCAAAAATTTTAACCAGTCATCGTTTTCACAACACTGAGGACCAGTCATTCGAAATGACTTCTCCATGCATTTTATGCATTGGTAAAAGCACTATGATGAAAAGTGTGATATGTTTTCAGGTATCTCCTATACTAATAGAGCCACATGCTCACCGGTTTGCCACATGATGTAGGCCTATGGACTGAACAAGAAACCACCAAAAATTTTAACCAGTCATCGTTCTCACAACACTGAGGACCAGTCATTCGAAATGACTTCTCCATGCATTTTATGCATTGGTAAAAGCACTATGATGAAAAGTGTGATATGTTTTCAGGTATCTCCCATACTAATAGAGCCACATGCTCACCGGTTTGCCACATGATGTAGGCCAATGGACTGAACAAGAAACCACCAAAAATTTTAACCAGTCATCGTTCTCACAACACTGAGGACCAGTCATTCGAAATGACTTCTCCATGCATTTTATGCATTGGTAAAAGCACTATGATGAAAAGTGTGATGTTTTCAGGTATCTCCTATACTGATAGAGCCACATGCTCACCGGTTTGCTACATGATGTAGGCCTATGGACTGAACAAGAAACCACCAAAAATTTTAACCAGTCATCGTTCTCACAACACTGAGGACCAGTCATTCGAAATGACTTCTCCAGTCATTTTATGCATTGGTAAAAGCACTATGATGAAAAGTGTGATATGTTTTCAGGTATCTCCTATACTAATAGAGCCACATGCTCACCGGTTTGCCACATGATGTAGGCCTATGGACTGAACAAGAAACCACCAAAAATTTTAACCAGTCATCGTTCTCACAACACTGAGGACCAGTCATTCGAAATGACTTCTCCATGCATTTTATGCATTGGTAAAAGCACTATGATGAAAAGTGTGATATGTTTTCAGGTATCTCCTATACTAATAGAGCCACATGCTCACCGGTTTGCCACATGATGTAGGCCTATGGACTGAACAAGAAACCACCAAAAATTTTAACCAGTCATCGTTCTCACAACACTGAGGACCAGTCATTCGAAATGACTTCTCCATGCATTTTATGCATTGGTAAAAGCACTATGATGAAAAGTGTGATATGTTTTCAGGTATCTCCTATACTAATAGAGCCACATGCTCACCGGTTTGCCACATGATGTAGGCCTATGGACTGAACAAGAAACCACCAAAAATTTTAACCAGTCATCGTTCTCACAACACTGAGGACCAGTCATTCGAAATGACTTCTCCATGCATTTTATGCATTGGTAAAAGCACTATGATGAAAAGTGTGATATGTTTTCAGGTATCTCCTATACTAATAGAGCCACATGCTCACCGGTTTGCCACATGATGTAGGCCTATGGACTGAACAAGAAACCACCAAAAATTTTAACCAGTCATCGTTCTCACAACACTGAGGACCAGTCATTCGAAATGACTTCTCCATGCATTTTATGCATTGGTAAAAGCACTATGATGAAAAGTGTGATATGTTTTCAGGTATCTCCTATACTAATAGAGCCACATGCTCACCGGTTTGCCACATGATGTAGGCCTATGGACTGAACAAGAAACCACCAAAAATTTTAACCAGTCATCGTTCTCACAACACTGAGGACCAGTCATTCGAAATGACTTCTCCATGCATTTTATGCATTGGTAAAAGCACTATGATGAAAAGTGTGATATGTTTTCAGGTATCTCCTATACTAATAGAGCCACATGCTCACCGGTTTGCCACATGATGTAGGCCTATGGACTGAACAAGAAACCACCAAAAATTTTAACCAGTCATCGTTCTCACAACACTGAGGACCAGTCATTCGAAATGACTTCTCCATGCATTTTATGCATTGGTAAAAGCACTATGATGAAAAGTGTGATATGTTTTCAGGTATCTCCTATACTAATAGAGCCACATGCTCACCGGTTTGCCACATGATGTAGGCCTATGGACTGAACAAGAAACCACCAAAAATTTTAACCAGTCATCGTTCTCACAACACTGAGGACCAGTCATTCGAAATGACTTCTCCATGCATTTTATGCATTGGTAAAAGCACTATGATGAAAAGTGTGATATGTTTTCAGGTATCTCCTATACTAATAGAGCCACATGCTCACCGGTTTGCCACATGATGTAGGCCTATGGACTGAACAAGAAACCACCAAAAATTTTAACCAGTCATCGTTCTCACAACACTGAGGACCAGTCATTCGAAATGACTTCTCCATGCATTTTATGCATTGGTAAAAGCACTATGATGAAAAGTGTGATATGTTTTCAGGTATCTCCTATACTAATAGAGCCACATGCTCACCAGTTTACCACATGATGTAGGCCTATGGACTGAACAAGAAACCACCAAAAATTTTAACCAGTCATCGTTCTCACAACACTGAGGACCAGTCATTCGAAATGACTTCTCCATGCATTTTATGCATTGGTAAAAGCACTATGATGAAAAGTGTGATATGTTTTCAGGTATCTCCTATACTAATAGAGCCACATGCTCACCGGTTTGCCACATGATGTAGGCCTATGGACTGAACAAGAAACCACCAAAAATTTTAACCAGTCATCGTTCTCACAACACTGAGGACCAGTCATTCGAAATGACTTCTCCATGCATTTTATGCATTGGTAAAAGCACTATGATGAAAAGTGTGATATGTTTTCAGGTATCTCCTATACTAATAGAGCCACATGCTCACCGGTTTGCCACATGATAGAGGCCTATGGACTGAACAAGAAACCACCAAAAATTTTAACCAGTCATCGTTCTCACAACACTGAGGACCAGTCATTCGAAATGACTTCTCCATGCATTTTATGCATTGGTAAAAGCACTATGATGAAAAGTGTGATATGTTTTCAGGTATCTCCTATACTAATAGAGCCACATGCTCACCGGTTTGCCACATGATGTAGGCCTATGGACTGAACAAGAAACCACCAAAAATTTTAACCAGTCATCGTTTTCACAACACTGAGGACCAGTCATTCGAAATGACTTCTCCATGCATTTTATGCATTGGTAAAAGCACTATGATGAAAAGTGTGATATGTTTTCAGGTATCTCCTATACTAATAGAGCCACATGCTCACCGGTTTGCCACATGATGTAGGCCTATGGACTGAACAAGAAACCACCAAAAATTTTAACCAGTCATCGTTCTCACAACACTGAGGACCAGTCATTCGAAATGACTTCTCCATGCATTTTATGCATTGGTAAAAGCACTATGATGAAAAGTGTGATATGTTTTCAGGTATCTCCTATACTAATAGAGCCACATGCTCACCGGTTTGCCACATGATGTAGGCCTATGGACTGAACAAAAACCACCAAAAATTTTAACCAGTCATCGTTTTCACAACACTGAGGACCAGTCATTCGAAATGACTTCTCCATGCATTTTATGCATTGGTAAAAGCACTATGATGAAAAGTGTGATATGTTTTCAGGTATCTCCTATACTAATAGAGCCACATGCTCACCGGTTTGCCACATGATGTAGGCCTATGGACTGAACAAGAAACCACCAAAAATTTTAACCAGTCATCGTTCTCACAACACTGAGGACCAGTCATTCGAAATGACTTCTCCATGCATTTTATGCATTGGTAAAAGCACTATGATGAAAAGTGTGATATGTTTTCAGGTATCTCCCATACTAATAGAGCCACATGCTCACCGGTTTGCCACATGATGTAGGCCAATGGACTGAACAAGAAACCACCAAAAATTTTAACCAGTCATCGTTCTCACAACACTGAGGACCAGTCATTCGAAATGACTTCTCCATGCATTTTATGCATTGGTAAAAGCACTATGATGAAAAGTGTGATGTTTTCAGGTATCTCCTATACTGATAGAGCCACATGCTCACCGGTTTGCTACATGATGTAGGCCTATGGACTGAACAAGAAACCACCAAAAATTTTAACCAGTCATCGTTCTCACAACACTGAGGACCAGTCATTCGAAATGACTTCTCCATGCATTTTATGCATTGGTAAAAGCACTATGATGAAAAGTGTGATATGTTTTCAGGTATCTCCTATACTAATAGAGCCACATGCTCACCGGTTTGCCACATGATGTAGGCCTATGGACTGAACAAAAACCACCAAAAATTTTAACCAGTCATCGTTTTCACAACACTGAGGACCAGTCATTCGAAATGACTTCTCCATGCATTTTATGCATTGGTAAAAGCACTATGATGAAAAGTGTGATATGTTTTCAGGTATCTCCTATACTAATAGAGCCACATGCTCACCGGTTTGCCACATGATGTAGGCCTATGGACTGAACAAGAAACCACCAAAAATTTTAACCAGTCATCGTTCTCACAACACTGAGGACCAGTCATTCGAAATGACTTCTCCATGCATTTTATGCATTGGTAAAAGCACTATGATGAAAAGTGTGATATGTTTTCAGGTATCTCCCATACTAATAGAGCCACATGCTCACCGGTTTGCCACATGATGTAGGCCAATGGACTGAACAAGAAACCACCAAAAATTTTAACCAGTCATCGTTCTCACAACACTGAGGACCAGTCATTCGAAATGACTTCTCCATGCATTTTATGCATTGGTAAAAGCACTATGATGAAAAGTGTGATGTTTTCAGGTATCTCCTATACTGATAGAGCCACATGCTCACCGGTTTGCTACATGATGTAGGCCTATGGACTGAACAAGAAACCACCAAAAATTTTAACCAGTCATCGTTCTCACAACACTGAGGACCAGTCATTCGAAATGACTTCTCCAGTCATTTTATGCATTGGTAAAAGCACTATGATGAAAAGTGTGATATGTTTTCAGGTATCTCCTATACTAATAGAGCCACATGCTCACCGGTTTGCCACATGATGTAGGCCTATGGACTGAACAAGAAACCACCAAAAATTTTTACCAGTCATCGTTCTCACAACACTGAGGACCAGTCATTCGAAATGACTTCTCCATGCATTTTATGCATTGGTAAAAGCACTATGATGAAAAGTGTGATATGTTTTCAGGTATCTCCTATACTAATAGAGCCACATGCTCACCGGTTTGCCACATGATGTAGGCCTATGGACTGAACAAGAAACCACCAAAAATTTTAACCAGTCATCGTTCTCACAACACTGAGGACCAGTCATTCGAAATGACTTCTCCATGCATTTTATGCATTGGTAAAAGCACTATGATGAAAAGTGTGATATGTTTTCAGGTATCTCCTATACTAATAGAGCCACATGCTCACCGGTTTGCCACATGATGTAGGCCTATGGACTGAACAAGAAACCACCAAAAATTTTAACCAGTCATCGTTCTCACAACACTGAGGACCAGTCATTCGAAATGACTTCTCCATGCATTTTATGCATTGGTAAAAGCACTATGATGAAAAGTGTGATATGTTTTCAGGTATCTCCTATACTAATAGAGCCACATGCTCACCGGTTTGCCACATGATGTAGGCCTATGGACTGAACAAGAAACCACCAAAAATTTTAACCAGTCATCGTTCTCACAACACTGAGGACCAGTCATTCGAAATGACTTCTCCATGCATTTTATGCATTGGTAAAAGCACTATGATGAAAAGTGTGATATGTTTTCAGGTATCTCCTATACTAATAGAGCCACATGCTCACCGGTTTGCCACATGATGTAGGCCTATGGACTGAACAAGAAACCACCAAAAATTTTAACCAGTCATCGTTCTCACAACACTGAGGACCAGTCATTCGAAATGACTTCTCCATGCATTTTATGCATTGGTAAAAGCACTATGATGAAAAGTGTGATATGTTTTCAGGTATCTCCTATACTAATAGAGCCACATGCTCACCGGTTTGCCACATGATGTAGGCCTATGAACTGAACAAGAAACCACCAAAAATTTTAACCAGTCATCGTTCTCACAACACTGAGGACCAGTCATTCGAAATGACTTCTCCATGCATTTTATGCATTGGTAAAAGCACTATGATGAAAAGTGTGATATGTTTTCAGGTATCTCCTATACTAATAGAGCCACATGCTCACCGGTTTGCCACATGATGTAGGCCTATGGACTGAACAAGAAACCACCAAAAATTTTAACCAGTCATCGTTCTCACAACACTGAGGACCAGTCATTCGAAATGACTTCTCCATGCATTTTATGCATTGGTAAAAGCACTATGATGAAAAGTGTGATATGTTTTCAGGTATCTCCTATACTAATAGAGCCACATGCTCACCGGTTTGCCACATGATGTAGGCCTATGGACTGAACAAGAAACCACCAAAAATTTTAACCAGTCATCGTTCTCACAACACTGAGGACCAGTCATTCGAAATGACTTCTCCATGCATTTTATGCATTGGTAAAAGCACTATGATGAAAAGTGTGATATGTTTTCAGGTATCTCCTATACTAATAGAGCCACATGCTCACCAGTTTACCACATGATGTAGGCCTATGGACTGAACAAGAAACCACCAAAAATTTTAACCAGTCATCGTTCTCACAACACTGAGGACCAGTCATTCGAAATGACTTCTCCATGCATTTTATGCATTGGTAAAAGCACTATGATGAAAAGTGTGATATGTTTTCAGGTATCTCCTATACTAATAGAGCCACATGCTCACCGGTTTGCCACATGATGTAGGCCTATGGACTGAACAAGAAACCACCAAAAATTTTAACCAGTCATCGTTCTCACAACACTGAGGACCAGTCATTCGAAATGACTTCTCCATGCATTTTATGCATTGGTAAAAGCACTATGATGAAAAGTGTGATATGTTTTCAGGTATCTCCTATACTAATAGAGCCACATGCTCACCGGTTTGCCACATGATAGAGGCCTATGGACTGAACAAGAAACCACCAAAAATTTTAACCAGTCATCGTTCTCACAACACTGAGGACCAGTCATTCGAAATGACTTCTCCATGCATTTTATGCATTGGTAAAAGCACTATGATGAAAAGTGTGATATGTTTTCAGGTATCTCCTATACTAATAGAGCCACATGCTCACCGGTTTGCCACATGATGTAGGCCTATGGACTGAACAAGAAACCACCAAAAATTTTAACCAGTCATCGTTTTCACAACACTGAGGACCAGTCATTCGAAATGACTTCTCCATGCATTTTATGCATTGGTAAAAGCACTATGATGAAAAGTGTGATATGTTTTCAGGTATCTCCTATACTAATAGAGCCACATGCTCACCGGTTTGCCACATGATGTAGGCCTATGGACTGAACAAGAAACCACCAAAAATTTTAACCAGTCATCGTTCTCACAACACTGAGGACCAGTCATTCGAAATGACTTCTCCATGCATTTTATGCATTGGTAAAAGCACTATGATGAAAAGTGTGATATGTTTTCAGGTATCTCCTATACTAATAGAGCCACATGCTCACCGGTTTGCCACATGATGTAGGCCTATGGACTGAACAAAAACCACCAAAAATTTTAACCAGTCATCGTTTTCACAACACTGAGGACCAGTCATTCGAAATGACTTCTCCATGCATTTTATGCATTGGTAAAAGCACTATGATGAAAAGTGTGATATGTTTTCAGGTATCTCCTATACTAATAGAGCCACATGCTCACCGGTTTGCCACATGATGTAGGCCTATGGACTGAACAAGAAACCACCAAAAATTTTAACCAGTCATCGTTCTCACAACACTGAGGACCAGTCATTCGAAATGACTTCTCCATGCATTTTATGCATTGGTAAAAGCACTATGATGAAAAGTGTGATATGTTTTCAGGTATCTCCCATACTAATAGAGCCACATGCTCACCGGTTTGCCACATGATGTAGGCCAATGGACTGAACAAGAAACCACCAAAAATTTTAACCAGTCATCGTTCTCACAACACTGAGGACCAGTCATTCGAAATGACTTCTCCATGCATTTTATGCATTGGTAAAAGCACTATGATGAAAAGTGTGATGTTTTCAGGTATCTCCTATACTGATAGAGCCACATGCTCACCGGTTTGCTACATGATGTAGGCCTATGGACTGAACAAGAAACCACCAAAAATTTTAACCAGTCATCGTTCTCACAACACTGAGGACCAGTCATTCGAAATGACTTCTCCAGTCATTTTATGCATTGGTAAAAGCACTATGATGAAAAGTGTGATATGTTTTCAGGTATCTCCTATACTAATAGAGCCACATGCTCACCGGTTTGCCACATGATGTAGGCCTATGGACTGAACAAGAAACCACCAAAAATTTTAACCAGTCATCGTTCTCACAACACTGAGGACCAGTCATTCGAAATGACTTCTCCATGCATTTTATGCATTGGTAAAAGCACTATGATGAAAAGTGTGATATGTTTTCAGGTATCTCCTATACTAATAGAGCCACATGCTCACCGGTTTGCCACATGATGTAGGCCTATGGACTGAACAAGAAACCACCAAAAATTTTAACCAGTCATCGTTCTCACAACACTGAGGACCAGTCATTCGAAATGACTTCTCCATGCATTTTATGCATTGGTAAAAGCACTATGATGAAAAGTGTGATATGTTTTCAGGTATCTCCTATACTAATAGAGCCACATGCTCACCGGTTTGCCACATGATGTAGGCCTATGGACTGAACAAGAAACCACCAAAAATTTTAACCAGTCATCGTTCTCACAACACTGAGGACCAGTCATTCGAAATGACTTCTCCATGCATTTTATGCATTGGTAAAAGCACTATGATGAAAAGTGTGATATGTTTTCAGGTATCTCCTATACTAATAGAGCCACATGCTCACCGGTTTGCCACATGATGTAGGCCTATGGACTGAACAAGAAACCACCAAAAATTTTAACCAGTCATCGTTCTCACAACACTGAGGACCAGTCATTCGAAATGACTTCTCCATGCATTTTATGCATTGGTAAAAGCACTATGATGAAAAGTGTGATATGTTTTCAGGTATCTCCTATACTAATAGAGCCACATGCTCACCGGTTTGCCACATGATGTAGGCCTATGGACTGAACAAGAAACCACCAAAAATTTTAACCAGTCATCGTTCTCACAACACTGAGGACCAGTCATTCGAAATGACTTCTCCATGCATTTTATGCATTGGTAAAAGCACTATGATGAAAAGTAACATAGTAACATAGTAACATAGTTAGTAAGGCCGAAAAAAGACATTTGTCCATCCAGTTCAGCCTATATTCCATCATAATAAGTACCCAGATCTACGTCCTTCTACAGAACCTAATAATTGTATGATACAATATTGTTCTGCTCCAGGAAGACATCCAGGCCTCTCTTGAACCCCTCGACTGAGTTCGCCATCACCACCTCCTCAGGCAAGCAATTCCAGATTCTCACTGCCCTAACAGTAAAGAATCCTCTTCTATGTTGGTGGAAAAACCTTCTCTCCTCCAGACGCAAAGAATGCCCCCTTGTGCCCGTCACCTTCCTTGGTATAAACAGATCCTCAGCGAGATATTTGTATTGTCCCCTTATATACTTATACATGGTTATGTGATATACATGAAAAGTGTGATATGTTTTCAGGTATCTCCTATACTAATAGAGCCACATGCTCACCGGTTTGCCACATGATGTAGGCCTATGGACTGAACAAGAAACCACCAAAAATTTTAACCAGTCATCGTTCTCACAACACTGAGGACCAGTCATTCGAAATGACTTCTCCATGCATTTTATGCATTGGTAAAAGCACTATGATGAAAAGTGTGATATGTTTTCAGGTATCTCCTATACTAATAGAGCCACATGCTCACCGGTTTGCCACATGATGTAGGCCTATGGACTGAACAAGAAACCACCAAAAATTTTAACCAGTCATCGTTCTCACAACACTGAGGACCAGTCATTCGAAATGACTTCTCCATGCATTTTATGCATTGGTAAAAGCACTATGATGAAAAGTGTGATATGTTTTCAGGTATCTCCTATACTAATAGAGCCACATGCTCACCAGTTTACCACATGATGTAGGCCTATGGACTGAACAAGAAACCACCAAAAATTTTAACCAGTCATCGTTCTCACAACACTGAGGACCAGTCATTCGAAATGACTTCTCCATGCATTTTATGCATTGGTAAAAGCACTATGATGAAAAGTGTGATATGTTTTCAGGTATCTCCTATACTAATAGAGCCACATGCTCACCGGTTTGCCACATGATGTAGGCCTATGGACTGAACAAGAAACCACCAAAAATTTTAACCAGTCATCGTTCTCACAACACTGAGGACCAGTCATTCGAAATGACTTCTCCATGCATTTTATGCATTGGTAAAAGCACTATGATGAAAAGTGTGATATGTTTTCAGGTATCTCCTATACTAATAGAGCCACATGCTCACCGGTTTGCCACATGATAGAGGCCTATGGACTGAACAAGAAACCACCAAAAATTTTAACCAGTCATCGTTCTCACAACACTGAGGACCAGTCATTCGAAATGACTTCTCCATGCATTTTATGCATTGGTAAAAGCACTATGATGAAAAGTGTGATATGTTTTCAGGTATCTCCTATACTAATAGAGCCACATGCTCACCGGTTTGCCACATGATGTAGGCCTATGGACTGAACAAGAAACCACCAAAAATTTTAACCAGTCATCGTTTTCACAACACTGAGGACCAGTCATTCGAAATGACTTCTCCATGCATTTTATGCATTGGTAAAAGCACTATGATGAAAAGTGTGATATGTTTTCAGGTATCTCCTATACTAATAGAGCCACATGCTCACCGGTTTGCCACATGATGTAGGCCTATGGACTGAACAAGAAACCACCAAAAATTTTAACCAGTCATCGTTCTCACAACACTGAGGACCAGTCATTCGAAATGACTTCTCCATGCATTTTATGCATTGGTAAAAGCACTATGATGAAAAGTGTGATATGTTTTCAGGTATCTCCTATACTAATAGAGCCACATGCTCACCGGTTTGCCACATGATGTAGGCCTATGGACTGAACAAAAACCACCAAAAATTTTAACCAGTCATCGTTTTCACAACACTGAGGACCAGTCATTCGAAATGACTTCTCCATGCATTTTATGCATTGGTAAAAGCACTATGATGAAAAGTGTGATATGTTTTCAGGTATCTCCTATACTAATAGAGCCACATGCTCACCGGTTTGCCACATGATGTAGGCCTATGGACTGAACAAGAAACCACCAAAAATTTTAACCAGTCATCGTTCTCACAACACTGAGGACCAGTCATTCGAAATGACTTCTCCATGCATTTTATGCATTGGTAAAAGCACTATGATGAAAAGTGTGATATGTTTTCAGGTATCTCCCATACTAATAGAGCCACATGCTCACCGGTTTGCCACATGATGTAGGCCAATGGACTGAACAAGAAACCACCAAAAATTTTAACCAGTCATCGTTCTCACAACACTGAGGACCAGTCATTCGAAATGACTTCTCCATGCATTTTATGCATTGGTAAAAGCACTATGATGAAAAGTGTGATGTTTTCAGGTATCTCCTATACTGATAGAGCCACATGCTCACCGGTTTGCTACATGATGTAGGCCTATGGACTGAACAAGAAACCACCAAAAATTTTAACCAGTCATCGTTCTCACAACACTGAGGACCAGTCATTCGAAATGACTTCTCCAGTCATTTTATGCATTGGTAAAAGCACTATGATGAAAAGTGTGATATGTTTTCAGGTATCTCCTATACTAATAGAGCCACATGCTCACCGGTTTGCCACATGATGTAGGCCTATGGACTGAACAAGAAACCACCAAAAATTTTAACCAGTCATCGTTCTCACAACACTGAGGACCAGTCATTCGAAATGACTTCTCCATGCATTTTATGCATTGGTAAAAGCACTATGATGAAAAGTGTGATATGTTTTCAGGTATCTCCTATACTAATAGAGCCACATGCTCACCGGTTTGCCACATGATGTAGGCCTATGGACTGAACAAGAAACCACCAAAAATTTTAACCAGTCATCGTTCTCACAACACTGAGGACCAGTCATTCGAAATGACTTCTCCATGCATTTTATGCATTGGTAAAAGCACTATGATGAAAAGTGTGATATGTTTTCAGGTATCTCCTATACTAATAGAGCCACATGCTCACCGGTTTGCCACATGATGTAGGCCTATGGACTGAACAAGAAACCACCAAAAATTTTAACCAGTCATCGTTCTCACAACACTGAGGACCAGTCATTCGAAATGACTTCTCCATGCATTTTATGCATTGGTAAAAGCACTATGATGAAAAGTGTGATATGTTTTCAGGTATCTCCTATACTAATAGAGCCACATGCTCACCGGTTTGCCACATGATGTAGGCCTATGGACTGAACAAGAAACCACCAAAAATTTTAACCAGTCATCGTTCTCACAACACTGAGGACCAGTCATTCGAAATGACTTCTCCATGCATTTTATGCATTGGTAAAAGCACTATGATGAAAAGTGTGATATGTTTTCAGGTATCTCCTATACTAATAGAGCCACATGCTCACCGGTTTGCCACATGATGTAGGCCTATGGACTGAACAAGAAACCACCAAAAATTTTAACCAGTCATCGTTCTCACAACACTGAGGACCAGTCATTCGAAATGACTTCTCCATGCATTTTATGCATTGGTAAAAGCACTATGATGAAAAGTAACATAGTAACATAGTAACATAGTTAGTAAGGCCGAAAAAAGACATTTGTCCATCCAGTTCAGCCTATATTCCATCATAATAAGTACCCAGATCTACGTCCTTCTACAGAACCTAATAATTGTATGATACAATATTGTTCTGCTCCAGGAAGACATCCAGGCCTCTCTTGAACCCCTCGACTGAGTTCGCCATCACCACCTCCTCAGGCAAGCAATTCCAGATTCTCACTGCCCTAACAGTAAATAATCCTCTTCTATGTTGGTGGAAAAACCTTCTCTCCTCCAGACGCAAAGAATGCCCCCTTGTGCCCGTCACCTTCCTTGGTATAAACAGATCCTCAGCGAGATATTTGTATTGTCCCCTTATATACTTATACATGGTTATGTGATATACATGAAAAGTGTGATATGTTTTCAGGTATCTCCTATACTAATAGAGCCACATGCTCACCGGTTTGCCACATGATGTAGGCCTATGGACTGAACAAGAAACCACCAAAAATTTTAACCAGTCATCGTTCTCACAACACTGAGGACCAGTCATTCGAAATGACTTCTCCATGCATTTTATGCATTGGTAAAAGCACTATGATGAAAAGTGTGATATGTTTTCAGGTATCTCCTATACTAATAGAGCCACATGCTCACCGGTTTGCCACATGATGTAGGCCTATGGACTGAACAAGAAACCACCAAAAATTTTAACCAGTCATCGTTCTCACAACACTGAGGACCAGTCATTCGAAATGACTTCTCCATGCATTTTATGCATTGGTAAAAGCACTATGATGAAAAGTGTGATATGTTTTCAGGTATCTCCTATACTAATAGAGCCACATGCTCACCAGTTTACCACATGATGTAGGCCTATGGACTGAACAAGAAACCACCAAAAATTTTAACCAGTCATCGTTCTCACAACACTGAGGACCAGTCATTCGAAATGACTTCTCCATGCATTTTATGCATTGGTAAAAGCACTATGATGAAAAGTGTGATATGTTTTCAGGTATCTCCTATACTAATAGAGCCACATGCTCACCGGTTTGCCACATGATGTAGGCCTATGGACTGAACAAGAAACCACCAAAAATTTTAACCAGTCATCGTTCTCACAACACTGAGGACCAGTCAT
>NW_027194218.1:300000-408840 GCF_032444005.1 Ranitomeya imitator
CACCCTACACTCTACACTCTACACTCTATACCCTACACTCTACACTCTATACCCTACAATCTATACCCTACACTCTATACCCTACACTCTATACCATACACTCTATACCCTACACTCTATACCCTACACTCTATACCCTACACTCTACACTCTATACCCTACACTCTATAACTTACACTCTGTACCCTACACTGTACACCCTACACTCTACACTCTACACTCTACACTCTATACCCTACACTCTATACCCTACACTCTATACCCTACACTCTACACTTTATACCCTACACTCTATACCCTACACTCTATACTCTACACTCTATACCCTACACTCTACACTCTATACCCTACACTCTATACCCTACACTCTATACCCTACACTCTATACTCTATACCCTACATTCTATACCCTACAGGCTATACCCTACACTATATACCCTACACTCTATACCCTACACTCTATACTCTACACTCTACACCCTACACTCTATACCCTACACTCTATACCCTATACTCTATACCCTACACACTATACCCTACACTCTACACTCTATACCTTACACTCCATACCCTACACGCTAAACCATAAACTCTAAACCATACACTCTATACCCTACACTCTATACCATACACTCTACACTATATACCCTACACTCTATACCCTACAATCTACACTCTATACCCTACACTCTATACCCTACACTCTACACTCTATACCCTACGCTCTATACCATACACTCTATACCCTAAACTCTATGCCATACACACTATACCCTACACTCTATACCCTACACTCTATACCCTACACTCTATACGCTACACTCTACACTCTATACCCTACACTCTATACTCTACACTCTATACCCTACACTCTATACCCTACACTCTATACCATACACTCTATACCCTACACTCTACACTCTATACCCTACACTCAATACCCTACACTCTATACCCTACACTCTATACCCTACACTCTACACTCTATACCCTAAACTCTACACTCTATACTCTACACTCTACAACATACACTCTATACCCTACACTCTATACCCTACACTCTATACCCTACACTCTACACACTATACCCTACACTCTATACCATACACTCTACACCCTACACTCTATACCCTACACTCTATACCCTACACTCTATACCATACACTCTATACCCTACACTCTACACTCTATACCCTAGACTCTATACCATACACTCTATACCCTACACTCTATACCCTACACTCTATACCCTACACTCTAATCTCTATACCATACACTCTATACCCTACACTCTATAACATACATTCTACACCCTACAATCTATACCATACACTCTATACCCTACACTCTACACTCTATACCCTACGCTCTATACCATACACTCTATACCCTAAACTCTATACCATACACACTATACCCTACACTCTATACCCTACACTCTATACCCTACACTCTATACGCTACACTCTACACTCTATACCCTACACTCTATACTCTACACTCTATACCCTACACTCTATACCCTACACTCTATACAATACACTCTATACCCTACACTCTACACTCTATACCCTACACTCAATACCCTACACTCTATACCCTACACTCTATACCCTACACTCTACACTCTATACCCTAAACTCTACACTCTATACTCTACAACATACACTCTATACCCTACACTCTATACCCTACACTCTATAACCTACACTCTACACACTATACCCTACACTCTATACCATACACTCTACACCCTACACTCTATACCCTACACTCTATACCCTACACTCTATACCATACACTCTATACCCTACACTCTACACTCTATACCCTAGACTCTATACCATACACTCTATACCCTACACTCTATACCCTACACTCTAATCTCTATACCATACACTCTATACCCTACACTCTATAACATACATTCTACACCCTACAATCTATACCATACACTCTATACCCTACACTCTACACTCTATACCATACACTCTATACCCTACACTCTACACTTTATACCCTACACTCTATACCCTACACTCTATAACCTACACTCTATACCCTACACGCTATACCCTACACTTTATACCCTACACTCTATACCCTACACTATATACCCTACACTCTACACCCTACACTCTATACCCTACACCCTATACCCTACACTCTATACCCTAATCTCTACACCCTACACTCTATACCCTACACTCTATACCCTACACTCTATACCCTACACTCTACACTCTATACCATACACTTTATCCCCTACACTCTATACCATACACTCTACACTCTATACCCTACACTCTATACCCTACACTCTGCACTCTATACCCTACACTCTATAACCTACACTCTACACTCTATACCCTACACTCTACACTCTATACCCTGCACTCTATACCCTACAATCTATACCATACACTCTATACCATACACTCTATACCCTACACTCTATACCCTACACTCTACACTCTATACTCTACACTCTACACTCTATACCCTACACTCTATGCCCTACAATCTATACCATACACTCTATACCATACACTCTATACCCTACACTCTATACCTCACACTCTACACTCTATCCACTGCACTCTATAACCTACACTCTATACCCTACACGCTATACCCTACACTTTATACCCTACACTCTATACCCTACACTATATACCCTACACTCTACACCCTACACTCTATACCCTACACCCTATACCCTACACTCTATACCCTAATCTCTACACCCTACACTCTATACCCTACACTCTATACCCTACACTCTATACCCTACACTCTACACTCTATACCCTACACTCTATACCCTACACTCTATACCATACACTCTATACCATACACTTTATCCCCTACACTCTATACCATACACTCTACACTCTATACAATACACTCTATACCCTACACTCTGCACTCTATACCCTACACTCTATAACCTACACTCTACACTCTATACCCTAAACTCTACACTCTATACCCTGCACTCTATACCCTACAATCTATACCATACACTCTATACCATACACTCTATACCCTACACTCTATACCCTACACTCTACACTCTACACTCTATACCCTACACTCTATGCCCTACAATCTATACCATACACTCTATACCATACACTCTATACCCTACACTCTATACCTCACACTCTACACTCTATCCCCTGCACTCTATACCCTACACTCTACACTCTATACACTACACTCTACACTCTATACCCTACACTCTACACTCTATACCCTACACTCTATACCCTACAATCTATACCATACACTCTATACCATACACTCTACACCCTACACTCTATACCCTACACTCTATACCCTACACTCTATACCCTACACTCTATACCCTACACTCTATACCCTACACTCTATACTCTATACCCTACATTCTATACCCTACAGGCTAACCCTACACTCTATACCCTACACTCTATACCCTACACTCTCTACTCTACACTCTACACCCTACACTCTATACCCTACACTCTATACCCTATACTCTATACCCTACACACTATACCCTACACTCTACACTCTATACCTTACACTCCATACCCTACACGCTATACCATAAACTCTAAACCATACACTCTATACCCTACACTCTATACCATACACTCTACACGATATACCCTACACTCTATACCCTACAATCTACACTCTATACCCTACACTCTATACCCTACACTCTACACTCTATACCCTACGCTCTATACCATACACTCTATACCCTAAACTCTATACCATACACACTATACCCTACACTCTATACCCTACACTCTACACTCTATCCCCTGCACTCTATACCCTACACTCTACACTCTATACACTACACTCTACACTCTATACCCTACACTCTACACTCTATACCCTACACTCTATACCCTACAATCTATACCATACACTCTATACCATACACTCTACACCCTACACTCTATACCCTACACTCTATACCCTACACTCTATACCCTACACTCTATACCCTACACTCTATACCCTACACTCTATACTCTATACCCTACATTCTATACCCTACAGGCTAACCCTACACTCTATACCCTACACTCTATACCCTACACTCTCTACTCTACACTCTACACCCTACACTCTATACCCTACACTCTATACCCTATACTCTATACCCTACACACTATACCCTACACTCTACACTCTATACCTTACACTCCATACCCTACACGCTATACCATAAACTCTAAACCATACACTCTATACCCTACACTCTATACCATACACTCTACACGATATACCCTACACTCTATACCCTACAATCTACACTCTATACCCTACACTCAATACCCTACACCCTACACTCTATACCCTACGCTCTATACCATACACTCTATACCCTAAACTCTATACCATACACACTATACCCTACACTCTATACCCTACACTCTATACCCTACACTCTATACGCTACACTCTACACTCTATACCCTACACTCTATACTCTACACTCTATACCCTACACTCTATACCCTACACTCTATACCATACACTCTATACCCTACACTCTACACTCTATACCCTACACTCAATACCCTACACTCTATACCCTACACTCTATACCTCACACTCTACACTCTATCCCCTGCACTCTATACCCTACACTCTACACTCTATACACTACACTCTACACTCTATAACCTACACTCTACACTCTATAACCTACACTCTATACCCTACAATCTATACCATACACTCTATACCATACACTCTACACCCTACACTCTATACCCTTCACTCTATACCCTACACTCTATACCCTACACTCTATACCCTACACTCTATACTCTATACCCTACATTCTATACCCTACAGGCTATACCCTACACTCTATACCCTACACTCTATACCCTACACTCTATACTCTACACTCTACACCCTACACTCTATACCCTACACTCTATACCCTATACTCTATACCCTACACACTATACCCTACACTCTACACTCTATACCATACACTCCATACCCTACACGCTATACCATAAACTCTAAACCATACACTCTATACCCTACACTCTATACCATACACTCTACACTATATACCCTACACTCTATACCCTACAATCTACACTCTATACCCTACACTCTATACCCTACACTCTACACTCTATACCCTACGCTCTATACCATACACTCTATACCCTAAACTCTATACCATACACACTATACCCTACACTCTATACCCTACACTCTATACCCTACACTCTATACGCTACACTCTACACTCTATACCCTACACTCTATACTCTACACTCTATACCCTACACTCTATACCCTACACTCTATACCATACACTCTATACCCTACACTCTACACTCTATACCCTACACTCAATACCCTACACTCTATACCCTACACTCTATACCCTACACTCTACACTCTATACCCTAAACTCTACACTCTATACTCTACACTCTACAACATACACTCTATACCCTACACTCTATACCCTACACTCTATACCCTACACTCTACACACTATACCCTACACTCTATACCATACACTCTACACCCTACACTCTATACCCTACACTCTATACCCTACACTCTATACCATACACTCTATACCCTACACTCTACACTCTATACCCTAGACTCTATACCATACACTCTATACCCTACACTCTATACCCTACACTCTAATCTCTATACCATACACTCTATACCCTACACTCTATAACATACATTCTACACCCTACAATCTATACCATACACTCTATACCCTACACTCTACACTCTATACCCTACGCTCTATACCATACACTCTATACCCTAAACTCTATACCATACACACTATACCCTACACTCTATACCCTACACTCTATACCCTACACTCTATACGCTACACTCTACACTCTATACCCTACACTCTATACTCTACACTCTATACCCTACACTCTATACCCTACACTCTATACAATACACTCTATACCCTACACTCTACACTCTATACCCTACACTCAATACCCTACACTCTATACCCTACACTCTATACCCTACACTCTGCACTCTATACCCTAAACTCTACACTCTATACTCTACAACATACACTCTATACCCTACACTCTATACCCTACACTCTATAACCTACACTCTACACACTATACCCTACACTCTATACCATACACTCTACACCCTACACTCTATACCCTACACTCTATACCCTACACTCTATACCATACACTCTATACCCTACACTCTACACTCTATACCCTAGACTCTATACCATACACTCTATACCCTACACTCTATACCCTACACTCTAATCTCTATACATAGTAACATAGTAACATAGTAACATAGTTAGTAAGGCCGAAAAAAGACATTTGTCCATCCAGTTCAGCCTATATTCCATCATAATAAATCCCCAGATCTACGTCCTTCTACAGAACCTAATAATTGTATGATACAATATTGTTCTGCTCCAGGAAGACATCCAGGCCTCTCTTGAACCCCTCGACTGAGTTCGCCATCACCACCTCCTCAGGCAAGCAATTCCAGATTCTCACTGCCCTAACAGTAAAGAATCCTCTTCTATGTTGGTGGAAAAACCTTCTCTCCTCCACACGCAAAGAATGCCCCCTTGTGCCCGTCACCTTCCTTGGTATAAACAGATCCTCAGCGAGATATTTGTATTGTCCCCTTATATACTTATACATGGTTATTAGATCATACCATACCATTAGATTATACCATACACTCTATACCCTACACTCTATAACATACATTCTACACCCTACAATCTATACCATACACTCTATACTCTACACTCTATATCATACACTCTATACCCTACACTCTACACTTTATACCCTACACTCTATACCCTACACTCTATAACCTACACTCTATACCCTACACGCTATACCCTACAATTTATACACTACACTCTATACCCTACACTATATACCCTACACTCTACACCCTACACTCTATACCCTACACCCTATACCCTACACTCTATACCCTAATCTCTACACCCTACACTCTATACCCTACACTCTATACCCTACACTCTATACCCTACACTCTACACTCTATACCCTACACTCTATACCCTACACTCTATACCATACACTCTATACCATACACTTTATCCCCTACACTCTATACCATACACTCTACACTCTATACCCTACACTCTATACCCTACACTCTGCACTCTATACCCTACACTCTATAACCTACACTCTACACTCTATACCCTACACTCTACACTCTATACCCTGCACTCTATACCCTACAATCTATACCATACACTCTATACCATACACTCTATACCCTACACTCTATACCCTACACTCTACACTCTATACCCTACACTCTACACTCTATACCCTACACTCTATGCCCTACAATCTATACCATACACTCTATACCATACACTCTATACCCTACACTCTATACCTCACACTCTACACTCTATCCCCTGCACTCTATACCCTACACTCTACACTCTATACACTACACTATACACTCTATACCCTACACTCTACACTCTATACCCTACACTCTATACCCTACAATCTATACCATACACTCTATACCATACACTCTACACCCTACACTCTATACCCTACACTCTATACCCTACACTCTATACCCTACACTCTATACCATACACTCTATACCCTACACTCTATACCTCACACTCTACACTCTATCCCCTGCACTCTATACCATACACTCTACACTCTATACCCTACACTCTACAATCTATACCCTACACTCTATACCCTACAATCTATACCATACACTCTATACCATACACTCTATACCCTACCCTCTATACCCTACACTCTACACTCTATACCCTACACTCTATACCCTACACTCTATACCCTACACTCTACACTCTATACCCTACAATCTACACTCTATACCCTACACTCTATACCCTACAATCTATACCATACACTCTATACCATACACTCTATACCCTACACTCTATACCTCACACTCTACACTCTATCCCCTGCACTCTATACCATACACTATACACTCTATACCCTACATTCTATACCCTACACTCTACACTCTATACCCTACACTCTATACCCTACACTCTACCCTTTATACCATACACTCTACACTCTATACCCTACACTCTATACCCTACAATCTATACCATACACTCCTTACCATACACTCTATACCCTACACTCTATACCTCACACTCTACACTCTATCCCCATACACTCTACACTCTATACCCTACACTCTATACCCTACAATCTATATCATACACTCTATACCATACACTCTATACCCTACCCTCTATACCCTACACTCTACACTCTATACCCTACAATCTATACCCTACCCTCTATACCCTACACTCTACACTCTATACCCTACACTCTATACCCTACACCCTAAACCATACACTCTACACTCTATACCCTACACTCTACACTCTATACCCTACACTCTACACCCTACAATCTATACCATACACTCTATACCATACACTCTATACCCTACACTCTATACCTCACACTCTACACTCTATCACCTGCACTCTATACCATACACTCTACACTCTATACCCTACACTCTATACCCTACACTCTACACTCTATACCTTACACTCCATACCCTACACGCTATACCATACACTCTATACCATACACTCTATACCCTACACTCTATACCATACACTATATACCCTACACTCTATACCCTACAATCTACACTCTATACACTACACTCTATACCCTACACTCTACACTCTATACCCTACGCTCTATACCATACACTCTATACCCTAAACTCTATACCATACACACTGTACCCTACACTCTATACCCTACACTCTATACCCTACACTCTATACGCTACACTCTACACTCTATACCCTACACTCTATACTCTACACTCTATACCCTACACTCTATACCCTACACTCTATACCATACACTCTATACCCTACACTCTACACTCTATACCCTACACTCAATACCCTACACTCTATACCCTACACTCTATACCCTACACTCTACACTCTATACCCTAAACTCTACACTCTATACTCTACACTCTACAACATACACTCTATACCTTACACTCTATACTCTACACTCTATACCCTACACTCTACACACTATACCCTACACTCTATACCATACGCTCTACATCCTACACTCTATACCCTACACTCTATACCCTACACTCTATACCATACACTCTATACCCTACACTCTACACTCTATACCCTAGACTCTATACCATACACTCTATACCCTACACTCTATACCCTACACTCTAATCTCTATACCATACACTCTATAACCTACACTCTATAACATACATTCTACACCCTACAATCTATACCATACACTGTATACCCTACACTCTACACTCTATACTATACACTCTATACCCTACACTCTACACTTTATACCCTACACTCTATACCCTACACTCTATAACCTACAATCTATAACCTACACGCTATACCCTACACTCTATACCCTACACTCTATACCCTACACTATATACCCTACACTCTACACCCTACACTCTATACCCTACACCCTATACCCTACACTCTATACCCTAATCTCTACACCCTACACTCTATACCCTACACTCTATACCCTACACTCTATACCCTACACTCTACACTCTATACCCTACACTCTATACCCTACACTCTATACCATACACTCTATACCATACACTTTATCCCCTACACTCTATACCATACACTCTACACTCTATACCCTACACTCTATACCCTACACTCTGCACTCTATACCCTACACTCTATAACCTACACTCTACACTCTATACCCTACACTCTATACTCTATACCCTACACTCTATACCTTACAATCTATACCATACACTCTATACCATACACTCTATACCCTACACTCTATACCCTACACTCTACACTCTATACCCTACACTCTACACTCTATACCCTACACTCTATGCCCTACAATCTATACCATACACTCTATACCATACACTCTATACCCTACACTCTATACCTCACACTCTAAACTCTATCCCCTGCACTCTATACCATACACTCTACACTCTATACCCTACACTCTACACCCTACACTCTACACTCTATACCCTACACTCTATACCCTACACTCTACACTCTATACCCTACACTCTACACTCTATACCCTACACTCTATACCCTACAATCTATACCATACACTCTATACCATACACTCTACACCCTACACTCTATACCCTACACTCTATACCCTACACTCTATACCCTACACTCTATACCATACACTCTATACCCTACACTCTATACCTCACACTCTACACTCTATCCCCTGCACTCTATACCATACACTCTACACTCTATACCCTACACTCTACACTCTATACCCTACACTCTATACCCTACAATCTATACCATACACTCTATACCATACACTCTACACCCTACACTCTATACCCTACACTCTATACCCTACACTCTGTACCCTACACTCTATACCATACACTCTATACCCTACACTCTATACCTCACACTCTACACTCTATCCCCTGCACTCTATACCATACACTCTACACTCTATACCCTACACTCTACACTCTATACCCTACACTCTATACCCTACAATCTATACCATACACTCTATACCATACACTCTATACCCTACCCTCTATACCCTACACTCTACACTCTATACCCTACACTCTATACCCTACACTCTATACCCTACACTCTACACTCTATACCCTACAATCTACACTCTATACCCTACACTCTATACCCTACAATCTATACCATACACTCTATACCATACACTCTATACCCTACACTCTATACCTCACACTCTACACTCTATCCCCTGCACTCTATACCATACACTCTACACTCTATACCCTACACTCTATACCCTACACTCTACACTCTATACCCTACACTCTACACTCTATACCCTACACTCTATACCCTACAATCTATACCACACACTCTATACCATACACTCTATACCCTACACTCTGCACTCTATACCCTACACTCTATACCCTACAATCTATACCATACACTCCATACCATACACTCTATACCCTACACTCTACACTCTATACCCTACACTCTATACCCTACACTCTACACTCTATACCCTACACTCTACACTCTATACCCTACACTCTATACCCTACAATCTATACCATACACTATATACCATACACTCTACACCCTACACTCAATACCCTACACTATACACTCTATACCCTACACTCTATACCCTACACTCTATACCCTACACTCTATACCCTGCACTCTATACCTCACACTCTACACTATATCCCCTGCATTCTATACCATACACTCTACACTCTATTCCCTACACTCTATACCCTACACTCTACACTCTATACCCTACACTCTATACCCTACACTCTACACTCTATACCCTACACTCTACACTCTATACCCTACACTCTATACCCTACAATCTATACCATACACTCTATACCATACACTCTATACCCTACACTCTATACCCTACACTCTACACTCTATACCCTACACTCTATACCCTACACTCTATACCCTACACTCTATACCTCACACTCTACACTATATCCCCTGCATTCTATACCATACACTCTACACTCTATTCCCTACACTCTATACCCTACACTCTACACTCTATACCCTACACTCTATACCCTACACTCTACACTCTATACCCTACACTCTACACTCTATACCCTACACTCTATACCCTACAATCTATACCATACACTCTATACCATACACTCTACACCCTACACTCAATACCCTACACTCTACACTCTATACCCTACAATCTATACCATACACTCTATACCATACACTCTATACCCTACACTCTATACCTCACACTCTACACTCTATCCCCTGCACTTTATACCATACACTCTACACTCTATACCCTACACTCTATTCCCTACACTCTACACTCTATACCCTACACTATACCCTACACTCTACACTCTATACCCTACACTCTATACCCTACAATCTATACCATAAACTCTATACCATACACTCTATATCCTACACTCTATACCCTACACTCTATACCATACACTCTATACCCTACACTCTATATCATACACTCTATAGCCTACACTCTATTCCCTACACTCTATACCATACACTCTATACCCTACACTCTATACCCTACACTATACACTCTATACCCTACACTCTTCACTCTATACCATACACTCTTTACCCTACACTCTATACCCTACACTCTATACCCTACACTCTACACTCTTTACCCTACACTCTGTACCAAACACTCTATACCCTACACTCTATACCGTACACTCTATACCCTACACTTTACACTCTATACCCTACACTCTATAACATACACATTATACCCTACACTCTATACCTTACACTCTATACCCTACACTATACACTCTATACCCTACACTCTATACCCTACAATCTATACCATACACTCTATACCATACACTCTATACCTCACACTCTACACTCTATCCCCTGCACTCTATACCACACACTCTACACTCTATACCCTACACTCTATATCCTACACTCTACACTCTATACCCTACACTCTATACCCTACACTCTACACTCTATACCCTACACTCTACACTCTATACCCTACACTCTATACCCTACACTCTACACACTATACCCTACACTCTACACTCTATACCCTACACTCTATACCCTACAATCAATACCATACACTCTATACCATACACTCTATACCCTACACTCTGCACTCTATACCCTACACTCTATACCCTACAATCTATACCATACACTCCATACCATACACTCTATACCCTACACTCTATACCTCACACTCTACACTCTATCCCCTGCACTCTATACCACACACTCTACACTCTATACCCTACACTCTATACCCTACACTCTACACTCTATACCCTACACTCTATACCCTACACTCTACACTCTATACCCTACACTCTATACCCTACAATCTATACCATACACTCTATACCATACACTCTACACCCTACACTCTATACCCTACACTCTACACTCTATACCCTACACTCTATACCCTACACTCTATACCCTACACTCTACACTCTATACCCTACACTCTACACTCTATACCCTACACTCTATACCCTACAATCTATACCATACACTCTATACCATACACTCTATACCCTACACTCTATACCTCACACTCTACACTCTATCCCCTGCACTTTATACCATACACTCTACACTCTATACCCTACACTCTATACCCTACACTCTACACTCTATACCCTACACTCTATACCCTACACTCTACACCCTATACCCTACACTCTATACCCTACAATCTATACCATACACTCTATACCATACACTCTATATCCTACACTCTATACCCTACACTCTATACCATACACTCTATACCCTACACTCTATATCATACACTCTATAGCCTACACTCTATTCCCTACACTCTATACCATACACTCTATACCCTACACTCTATACCCTACACTATACACTCTATACCCTACACTCTTCACTCTATACCATACACTCTTTACCCTACACTCTATACCCTACACTCTATACCCTACACTCTACACTCTTTACCCTACACTCTGTACCAAACACTCTATACCCTACACTCTATACCGTACACTCTATACCCTACACTCTACACTCTATACCCTACACTCTATAACATACACATTACACCCTACACTCTATACCTTACACTCTATACCCTACACTCTACACCCTACTCTCTACACTTTATACCCTACACTCTACACTCTATACCCTACACTCTATACCCTACACTCTACACTCTATACTCTACACTCTACACCCTACTCTCTACACTTTATACCCTACACTCTACACTCTATACCCTACACTCTACACCCTACTCTCTACACTTTATACCCTACACTCTACACTCTATACCCTACACTCTATACCCTACACTCTATACTCTATACCCTACACTCTACACTCTATACCCAACTCTCTAAACACTACACTCTATACCCTACACTCTATACCCTACACTCTATACCCTACACTCTACACTCTATACCCTACACTCTACACTCTATACCCTACTCTCTAAACCCTACACTCTATACCCTACACTCTACACTCTATACCCTACACTCTATAACTTACACTCTACACTCTATCCCCTGCACTCTATACCATACACTCTACACTCTATACCCTACACTCTACACTCTATACCCTACACTCTACAATCTATACCCTACACTCTACACTCTATACCCTACACTCTATACCCTACAATCTATACCATACACTCTATACCATACACTCTATACCTTACACTCTACACTCTATACCCTACACTCTACACTCTATACCCTACACTCTATACCCTACAATCTATACCATACACTTTATACCATACACTCTATACCTCACACTCTACACTCTATCCCCTGCACTCTATACCACACACTCTACACTCTATACCCTACACTCTATATCCTACACTCTACACTCTATACCCTACACTCTATACCCTACACTCTACACGCTATACCCTACACTCTACACTCTATACCCTACACTCTATACCCTACAATCTATACCATACACTCTATACCATACACTCTACACCCTACACTCTATACCCTACACTCTACACTCTATACACTACACTCTGTACCCTACACGCTATACCCTACACTCTATACCATACACTCTGTACCCTACACTCTATACCTCACACTCTACACTATATCCCCTGCACTCTATACCATACACTCTTCACTCTATACCCTACACTCTATACCCTACACTCTACACTCTATACCCTACACTCTATACCCTACACTCTACACTCTATACCCTACAATCTATACCATACACTCTATACCATACACTCTATACCCTACACTCTATACCCTACACTCTACACTCTATACCCTACACTCTATACCCTACACTCTATACCCTACACTCTACACTCTATACCTTACACTCTACACTCTATACCCTACACTCTATACCCTACAATCTATACCATACACTCTATACCATACACTCTATACCCTACACTCTATACCTCACACTCTACACTCTATCCCCTGCACTCTATACCATACACTCTACACTCTATACCCTACACTCTATACCCTACACTCTACACTCTATACCCTACACTCTACTCTCTATACCCTACACTCTACACTCTATACCCTACACTCTATACCCTACAATCTATACCATACACTCTATACCATACACTCTATACCCTACACTCTATACCCTACACTCTATACCCTACACTCTATACCATACACTCTATACCCTACACTCTATATCATACACTCTATAGCCTACACTCTATTCCCTACACTCTATACCATACACTCTATACCCTACACTCTATACCCTACACTATACACTCTATACCCTACTCTCTACACTCTATACCATACACTCTATACCCTACACTCTATACCCTACAATCTACACTCTATACCCTACAATCTATACACTACACTCTATACCCTACACTCTACACTCTATACCCTACACTCTATACCCTACACTCTACACTCTATACCCTACACTCTATACCCTACACTCTATACTCTATACCCTACACTCTACACTCTATACCCAACTCTTTAAACCCTACACTCTGTACCCTACACTCTACACTCTATACCCTACACTCTATACCCTACACTCTACACTCTATACCCTACACTCTACTCTCTATACCCTACTCTCTAAACCCTACACTCTATACCCTACACTCTACACTCTATACCCTACACTCTATACCCTACACTCTACACTCTATACCCTACACTCTATACCCTACACTCTATACCCTACACTCTATACCCTACACTCTACACCCTACACTTTATAGCTTACACTCTATACCCTACACTCTATTCCCTAAACTCTATACCATACACTCTATACCCTACACTCTATACCCTACACTCTATACCCTACACTCTACACCATACACTCTATACCCTACCCTCTATACCTTACACTCTATACCCTACACTCTACACAGTATACCCTACACTCTATACCCTACACTCTACACTCTATACCCTACACTCTATACCATACACTCTATACCCTACACTCTATAACCTACACTCTACACTATATACCCTACACTCTATACCCTACACTCTATACCCTACACTCTACACTTTATACCCTACACTCTATACCCTACACTCTATACCCTACACTCTATACCCTACACTCTACATTTTATACCCTACACTCTATACCCTACACTCTATACCATACACTCTATACCCTACACTCTATACCCTACACTCTATACCCTACACTCTACACTCTATACCCTACACTCTATACCCTACACTCTATACCCTACACTCTACACTTTATACCCTACACTCTATACCCTACACTCTATACCCTCCACTCTATACCCTACACTCTACACTCTACACCCTACACTCTACACTTTATACCCTACACTCTATACCCTACACTCTATACCCTTCACTCTATACCCTACACGCTATACCCTACACTCTATACCCTACACTCTATACCCTACACTCTTTACCCTACACTCTACACCCTACACACTATACCTTACACCCTATACCCTACACTCTATACCCTACACTCAACACCCTACACTCTATACCCTACACTCTATACCCTACACTCTATACCCTACACTCTACACTCTATACCCTACACTCTACACTCGATACCCTACACTCTATACCCTACAATCTATACCATACACTCTATACCATACACTCTATGCCATACACTCTATCCCCTACACTCTATACCATACACTCTACACTCTATACCCTACACTCTACACCCTACACTATATACCCTACACTCTACACTCTATACCCTACATTCTCTACCCTACACTCTATACCATACACTCTATACCATACACTCTATCCCCTACACTCTATACCATACACTTTACACTCTATACCCTACTTTCTAAACCCTACACTCTACACTCTATACCCTACACTCTATACCCTACACTCTACACTCTATACCCTACACTCTACACTCTATAAACTTCACTCTACACCCTACACTCTATACCATACACTCTATACCCTACACTCTATACCCCACACTCTATACCCTACACCCTACGCTCTATACCCTACACTCTATACCCTACACTCTACACTCTATACCCTACACTCTATTCCATACACTCTATACCCTACACTCTATACCCTACACTCTACACTCTATACCCTACACTCTATACCCTACACTCTATACCCTACACTCTACACTCTATACCCTACACTCTATACCCTACAATCTATACCATACACTCTATACCATACACTCTATACCCTACACTCTATACCCTACACTCTACACTCTATACCCTACACTCTATACCCTACACTCTATACCCTACACTCTACACTCTATACCCTACACTCTACACTCTATACCCTACACTCTATACCCTACAATCTATACCATACACTCTATACCATACACTCTATACCCTACACTCTATACCTCACACTCTACACTCTATCCCCTGCACTTTATACCATACACTCTACACTCTATACCCTACACTATATAACCTACACTCTACACTCTATACCCTACACTCTATACCCTACACTCTACACTCTATACCCTACACTCTATACCCTACAATCTATACCATACACTCTATACCATACACTCTATACCCTACACTCTATACCCTACACTCTATACCATACACTCTATACCCTACACTCTATATCATACACTCTATAGCCTACACTCTATTCCCTACACTCTATACCATACACTCTATACCCTACACTCTATACTCTACACTATACACTCTATACCCTACACTCTACACTCTATACCATGCACTCTTTACCCTACACTCTATACCCTACACTCTATACCCTACACTCTACACTCTTTACCCTACACTCTGTACCAAACACTCTATACCCTACACTCTATACCGTACACTCTATACCCTACACTCTACACTCTATACCCTACACTCTATAACATACACTTTATACCCTACACTCTATACCTTACACTCTATACCCTACACTCTACACCCTACAATCTACAATCTATACCCTACACTCTATAACCTACACTCTATACCCTACACTCTACACCCTACTCTCTTCACTTTATACCCTACACTCTACACTCTATACCCTACACTCTATACCCTACACTCTATACTCTATACCATACACTCTACACTCTATACCCAACTCTCTAAACACTACACTCTATACCCTACACTCTACACTCTATACCCTACACTCTATACCCTACACTCTACACTCTATCCCCTGCACTCTATACCATACACTCTACACTCTATACTCTACACTCTATACCCTACACTCTACACTCTATACCCTACACTCTATACCCTACACTCTACACTCTATACCCTACACTCTACACTCTATACCCTACACTCTACACTCTATACCCTACACTCTATACCCTACAATCTATACCATACACTCTATACCATACACTCTATACCCTACACTCTATACCTCACACTCTACACTCTATCCCCTGCACTCTATACCACACACTCTACACTCTATACCCTACACTCTATATCCTACACTCTACACTCTATACCCTACACTCTATACCCTACACTCTACACTCTATACCCTACACTCTACACTCTATACCCTACAATCTATACCCTACAATCTATACCATACACTCTATACCATACACTCTACAACCTACACTCTATACCCTACACTCTACACTCTATACACTACACTCTGTACCCTACACTCTATACCCTACACTCTATACCATACACGCTGTACCCTACACTCTATACCTCACACTCTACACTATATCCCCTGCACTCTATACCATACACTCTACACTCTATACCCTACACTCTACACTCTATACCCTACACTCTATACCCTACACTCTACACTCTATACCCTACACTCTACACTCTACACTCTACACTCTATACCCTACACTCTATACCCTACAATCTATACCATACACTCTATACCATACACTCTATACCCTACACTCTATACCTCACACTCTACACTCTATCCCCTGCACTTTATACCATACACTCTACACTCTATACCCTACACTCTATACCCTACACTCTACACTCTATACCCTACACTCTATACCCTACACTCTACACTCTATACCCTACACTCTATACCCTACAATCTATACCATACACTCTATACCATACACTCTATATCCTACACTCTATACCCTACACTCTATACCATACACTCTATACCCTACACTCTATATCATACACTCTATAGCCTACACTCTATTCCCTACACTCTATACCATACACTCTATACCCTACACTCTATACCCTACACTATACACTCTATACCCTACACTCTTCACTCTATACCATACACTCTTTACCCTACACTCTATACCCTACACTCTATACCCTACACTCTACACTCTTTACCCTACACTCTGTACCAAACACTCTATACCCTACACTCTATACCGTACACTCTATACCCTACACTCTACACTCTATACCCTACACTCTATAACATACACATTATACCCTACACTCTATACCTTACACTCTATACCCTACACTCTACACCCTACTCTCTACACTTTATACCCTACACTCTACACTCTATACCCTACACTCTATACCCTACACTCTATACTCTATACCCTACACTCTACACTCTATACCCAACTCTCTAAACACTACACTCTATACCCTACACTCTACACTCTATACTCTACACTCTACACCCTACAATCTACAATCTATACCCTACACTCTATAACCTACACTCTATACCCTACACTCTACACCCTACTCTCTACACTTTATACCCTACACTCTACACTCTATACCCTACACTCTATACCCTACACTCTATACTCTATACCCTACACTCTACACTCTATACCCAACTCTCTAAACACTACACTCTATACCCTACACTCTATACCCTACACTCTATACCCTACACTCTACACTCTATACCCTACACTCTACACTCTATACCCTACTCTCTAAACCCTACACTCTATACCCTACACTCTACACTCTATACCCTACACTCTATAACTTACACTCTACACTCTATCCCCTGCACTCTATACCATACACTCTACACTCTATACCCTACACTCTACACTCTATACCCTACACTCTACAATCTATACCCTACACTCTACACTCTATACCCTACACTCTATACCCTACAATCTATACCATACACTCTATACCATACACTCTATACCTTACACTCTACACTCTATACCCTACACTCTACACTCTATACCCTACACTCTATACCCTACAATCTATACCATACACTTTATACCATACACTCTATACCTCACACTCTACACTCTATCCCCTGCACTCTATACCACACACTCTACACTCTATACCCTACACTCTATATCCTACACTCTACACTCTATACCCTACACTCTATACCCTACACTCTACACTCTATACCCTACACTCTACACTCTATACCCTACACTCTATACCCTACAATCTATACCATACACTCTATACCATACACTCTACACCCTACACTCTATACCCTACACTCTACACTCTATACACTACACTCTGTACCCTACACTCTATACCCTACACTCTATACCATACACTCTGTACCCTACACTCTATACCTCACACTCTACACTATATCCCCTGCACTCTATACCATACACTCTACACTCTATACCCTACACTCTATACCCTACACTCTACACTCTATACCCTACACTCTATACCCTACACTCTACACTCTATACCCTACAATCTATACCATACACTCTATACCATACACTCTATACCCTACACTCTATACCCTACACTCTACACTCTATACCCTACACTCTATACCCTACACTCTATACCCTACACTCTACACTCTATACCTTACACTCTACACTCTATACCCTACACTCTATACCCTACAATCTATACCATACACTCTATACCATACACTCTATACCCTACACTCTATACCTCACACTCTACACTCTATCCCCTGCACTCTATACCATACACTCTACACTCTATACCCTACACTCTATACCCTACACTCTACACTCTATACCCTACACTCTATACCCTACACTCTACTCTCTATACCCTACACTCTACACTCTATACCCTACACTCTATACCCTACAATCTATACCATACACTCTATACCATACACTCTATACCCTACACTCTATACCCTACACTCTATACCCTACACTCTATACCATACACTCTATACCCTACACTCTATATCATACACTCTATAGCCTACACTCTATTCCCTACACTCTATACCATACACTCTATACCCTACACTCTATACCCTACACTATACACTCTATACCCTACTCTCTACACTCTATACCATACACTCTATACCCTACACTCTATACCCTACAATCTACACTCTATACCCTACAATCTATACACTACACTCTATACCCTACACTCTACACTCTATACCCTACACTCTATACCCTACACTCTACACTCTATACCCTACACTCTATACCCTACACTCTATACGCTATACCCTACACTCTACACTCTATACCCAACTCTTTAAACCCTACACTCTGTACCCTACACTCTACACTCTATACCCTACTCTCTAAACCCTACACTCTATACCCTACACTCTACACTCTATACCCTACACTCTATACCCTACACTCTACACTCTATACCCTACACTCTATACCCTACACTCTATACCCTACACTCTATACCCTACACTCTACACCCTACACTTTATAGCTTACACTCTATACCCTACACTCTATTCCCTAAACTCTATACCATACACTCTATACCCTACACTCTATACCCTACACTCTATACCCTACACTCTACACCATACACTCTATACCCTACCCTCTATACCTTACACTCTAAACCCTACACTCTACACAGTATACCCTACACTCTATACCCTACACTCTACACTCTATACCCTACACTCTATACCATACACTCTATACCCTACACTCTATAACCTACACTCTACACTCTATACCCTACACTCTATACCCTACACTCTATACCCTACACTCTATACCCTACACTCTACACTTTATACCCTACACTCTATACCCTACACTCTATACCCTACACTCTATACCCTACACTCTACATTTTATACCCTACACTCTATACCCTACACTCTATACCATACACTCTATACCCTACACTCTATACCCTACACTCTATACCCTACACTCTACACTCTATACCCTACACTCTATACCCTACACTCTATACCCTACACTCTACACTTTATACCCTACACTCTATACCCTACACTCTATACCCTCCACTCTATACCCTACACTCTACACTCTACACCCTACACTCTACACTTTATACCCTACACTCTATACCCTACACTCTATACCCTTCACTCTATACCCTACACGCTATACCCTACACTCTATACCCTACACTCTATACCCTACACTCTTTACCCTACACTCTACACCCTACACACTATACCTTACACCCTATACCCTACACTCTATACCCTACACTCAACACCCTACACTCTATACCCTACACTCTATACCCTACACTCTACACTCTATACCCTACACTCTACACTCGATACCCTACACTCTATACCCTACAATCTATACCATACACTCTATACCATACACTCTATGCCATACACTCTATCCCCTACACTCTATACCATACCCTCTACACTCTATACCCTACACTCTACACCCTACACTATATACCCTACACTCTACACTCTATACCCTACATTCTCTACCCTACACTCTATACCATACACTCTATACCATACACTCTATCCCCTACACTCTATACCATACACTTTACACTCTATACCCTACTTTCTAAACCCTACACTCTACACTCTATACCCTACACTCTATACCCTACACTCTACACTCTATACCCTACACTCTACACTCTATAAACTTCACTCTACACCCTACACTCTATACCATACACTCTATACCCTACACTCTATACCCCACACTCTATACCCTACACCCTACGCTCTATACCCTACACTCTATACCCTACACTCTACACTCTATACCCTACACTCTATTCCATACACTCTATACCCTACACTCTATACCCTACACTCTACAGTCTATACCCTACACTCTATACCCTACACTCTATACCCTACACTCTACACTCTATACCCTACACTCTATACCCTACAATCTATACCATACACTCTATACCATACACTCTATACCCTACACTCTATACCCTACACTCTACACTCTATACCCTACACTCTATACCCTACACTCTATACCCTACACTCTACACTCTATACCCTACACTCTACACTCTATACCCTACACTCTATACCCTACAATCTATACCATACACTCTATACCATACACTCTATACCCTACACTCTATACCTCACACTCTACACTCTATCCCCTGCACTTTATACCATACACTCTACACTCTATACCCTACACTATATAACCTACACTCTACACTCTATACCCTACACTCTATACCCTACACTCTACACTCTATACCCTACACTCTATACCCTACAATCTATACCATACACTCTATACCATACACTCTATACCCTACACTCTATACCCTACACTCTATACCATACACTCTATACCCTACACTCTATATCATACACTCTATAGCCTACACTCTATTCCCTACACTCTATACCATACACTCTATACCCTACACTCTATACTCTACACTATACACTCTATACCCTACACTCTACACTCTATACCATGCACTCTTTACCCTACACTCTATACCCTACACTCTATACCCTACACTCTACACTCTTTACCCTACACTCTGTACCAAACACTCTATACCCTACACTCTATACCGTACACTCTATACCCTACACTCTACACTCTATACCCTACACTCTATAACATACACTTTATACCCTACACTCTATACCTTACACTCTATACCCTACACTCTACACCCTACAATCTACAATCTATACCCTACACTCTATAACCTACACTCTATACCCTACACTCTACACCCTACTCTCTACACTTTATACCCTACACTCTACACTCTATACCCTACACTCTATACCCTACACTCTATACTCTATACCATACACTCTACACTCTATACCCAACTCTCTAAACACTACACTCTATACCCTACACTCTACACTCTATACCCTACACTCTATACCCTACACTCTACACTCTATCCCCTGCACTCTATACCATACACTCTACACTCTATACTCTACACTCTATACCCTACACTCTACACTCTATACCCTACACTCTATACCCTACACTCTACACTCTATACCCTACACTCTACACTCTATACCCTACACTCTACACTCTATACCCTACACTCTATACCCTACAATCTATACCATACACTCTATACCATACACTCTATACCCTACACTCTATACCTCACACTCTACACTCTATCCCCTGCACTCTATACCACACACTCTACACTCTATACCCTACACTCTATATCCTACACTCTACACTCTATACCCTACACTCTATACCCTACACTCTACACTCTATACCCTACACTCTACACTCTATACCCTACAATCTATACCCTACAATCTATACCATACACTCTATACCATACACTCTACAACCTACACTCTATACCCTACACTCTACACTCTATATACTACACTCTGTACCCTACACTCTATACCCTACACTCTATACCATACACTCTGTACCCTACACTCTATACCTCACACTCTACACTATATCCCCTGCACTCTATACCATACACTCTACACTCTATACCCTACACTCTATACCCTACACTCTACACTCTATACCCTACACTCTATACCCTACACTCTACACTCTATACCCTACACTCTACACTCTATACCCTACACTCTATACCGTACAATCTATACCATACACTCTATACCATACACTCTATACCCTACACTCTATACCCTACACTCTACACTCTATACCCTACACTCTATACCCTACACTCTATACCCTACAATCTATACCATACACGCTATACCATACACTCTATACCCTACACTCTATACCTCACACTCTACACTCTATCCACTGCACTCTATACCATACACTCTACACTCTATACCCTACACTCTATACCCTACACTCTATACCTCACACTCTACACTCTATCCCCTGCACTCTATACCATACACTCTACACTCTATACCCTACACTCTATACCCTACACTCTACACTCTATACCCTACACTCTATACCCTACACTCTACACTCTATACCCTACACTCTACACTCTAACCCTACACTCTATACCCTACAATCTATACCATACACTCTATACCACACACTCTATACCCTACACTCTATACCCTACACTCTATACCCTACACTCTATACCATACACTCTATACCCTACACTCTATATCATACACTCTATAGCCTACACTCTATTCCCTACACTCTATACCATACACTCTATACCCTACACTCTATACCCTACACTATACACTCTATACCCTACTCTCTACACTCTATACCATACACTCTATACCCTACACTCTATACCCTACAATCTACACTCTATACCCTACAATCTATACACTACACTCTATACCCTACACTCTACACTCTATACCCTACACTCTATACCCTACACTCTACACTCTATATCCTACACTCTATACCCTACACTCTATACTCTATACCCTACACTCTACACTCTATACCCAACTCTCTAAACCCTACACTCTATACCCTACACTCTACACTCTATACCCTACACTCTATACCCTACACTCTACACTCTATACCCTACACTCTATACCCTACACTCTATACCCTACAATCTATACCCTACACTCTATACCCTACACTCTACACCCTACACTTTATAGCTTACACTCTATACCCTACACTCTATACCCTAAACTCTATACCATACACTCTATACCCTACACTCTATACCCTACACTCTATACCATACACTCTACACCATACACTCTATACCCTACCCTCTATACCTTACACTCTATACCCTACACTCTACACAGTATACCCTACACTCTATACCCTACACTCTACACTCTATACCCTACACTCTATACCATGCACTCTATACCCTACACTCTATACCCTACACTCTACACTCTATACCCTACACTCTATACCCTACACTCTATACCCTACACTCTACACTTTATACCCTACACTCTATACCCTACACTCTATACCCTACACTCTATACCCTACACTCTATACCCTACACTCTACACTCTATACCCTACACTCTATACCCTACACTCTATACCCTACACTCTATACCCTACACTCTACACTTTATACCCTACACTCTATACCCTACACTCTATACCATACAATCTATACCCTACACTCTATACCCTACACTCTATACCCTACACTCTACACTCTATACCCTACACTCTATACCCTACACTCTACACTTTATACCCTACACTCTATACCCTACACTCTATACCCTCCACTCTATACCCTACACTCTACACTCTACACCCTACACTCTACACTTTATACCCTACACTCTATACCCTACACTCTATACCCTTCACTCTATACCCTACACGCTATACCCTACACTCTATACCCTACACTCTATACCCTACACTCTATACCCTACACTCTACACCCTACACTCTATACCCTACACCCTATACCCTACACTCTATACCCTACACTCAACGCCCTACACTCTATACCCTACACTCTATACCCTACACTCTATACCCTACACTCTATACCATACACTCTATACCCTACACTCTACACTCTATACCCTAAACTCTATACCCTACACTCTATACCCTACACCCTACGCTCTATACCCTACACTCTATACCCTACACTCTACACTCTATACCCTACACTCTATTCCATACACTCTATACCCTACACTCTATACCCTACACTCTACCCTCTATACCCTACACTCTATACCCTACACTCTACACTCTATACCCTACACTCTACACTCTATACCCTACACTCTATACCCTACAATCTATACCATACACTCTATACCATACACTCTATACCCTACACTCTATACCCTACACTCTACACTCTATACCCTACACTCTACACTCTATACCCTACACTCTACACTCTATACCCTACACTCTATACCCTACAATCTATACCATACACTCTATACCATACACTCTATACCCTACACTCTATACCTCACACTCTACACTCTATCCCCTGCACTTTATATCATACACTCTACACGCTATACCCTACACTCTATACCCTACACTCTATACCCTACACTCTATACCCTACACTCTATACCTCACACTCTACACTCTATCCCCTGCACTTTATACCATACACTCTACACGCTATACCCTACACTCTATACCCTACACTCTATACCCTACACTCTATACCCTACACTCTACACCCTACACTCTATACCCTACACCCTATACCCTACACTCTATACCCTACACTCAACACCCTACACTCTATACCCTACACTCTATACCCTACACTCTATACCCTACACTCTATACCCTACACTCTACACTCTATACCCTACACTCTACACTCGATACCCTACACTCTATACCCTACAATCTATACCATACACTCTATACCATACACTCTATACCATACACTCTATCCCCTACACTCTATACCATACACTCTACACTCTATACCCTACACTCTACACCCTACACTATATACCCTACACTCTACACTCTATACCCTACATTCTCTACCCTACACTCTATACCATACACTCTATACCATACACTCTATCCCCTACACTCTATACCATACACTTTACACTCTATACCCTACTTTCTATACCCTACACTCTACACTCTATACCCTACACTCTATACCCTACACTCTACACTCTATACCCTACACTCTACACTCTATACCCTACACTCTACACTCTACACTCTATACCATACACTCTATACCCTACACTCTACACTCTATACCCTACACTCTATACCCTACACTCTATACCCTACACCCTACGCTCTATACCCTACACTCTATACCCTACACTCTACACTCTATACCCTACACTCTATTCCATACACTCTATACCCTACACTCTATACCCTACACTCTACACTCTATACCCTACACTCTATACCCTACACTCTACACTCTATACCCTACACTCTACACTCTATACCCTACACTCTATACCCTACAATCTATACCATACACTCTATACCATACACTCTATACCCTACACTCTATACCCTACACTCTACACTCTATACCCTACACTCTATACCCTACACTCTATACCCTACACTCTACACTCTATACCCTACACTCTACACTCTATACCCTACACTCTATACCCTACAATCTATACCATACACTCTATACCATACACTCTATACCCTACACTCTATACCTCACACTCTACACTCTATCCCCTGCACTTTATACCCTACACTCTACACCCTACACCCTACGCTCTATACCCTACACGCTATACACTACACTCTACACTCTATACCCTACACTCTATTCCATACACTCTATACCCTACACTCTATACCCTACACTCTACACTCTATACCCTACACTCTATACCCTACACTCTACACTCTATACCCTACACTCTACACTCTATACCCTACACTCTATACCCTACAATCTATACCATACACTCTATACCATACACTCTATACCCTACACTCTATACCCTACACTCTACACTCTATACCCTACACTCTATACCCTACACTCTATACCCTACACTCTACACTCTATACCCTACACTCTACACTCTATACCCTACACTCTATACCCTACAATCTATACCATACACTCTATACCATACACTCTATACCCTACACTCTATACCTCACACTCTACACTCTATCCCCTGCACTTTATACCATACACTCTACACTCTATACCCTACACTCTATACCCTACACTCTACACTCTATACCCTACACTCTATACCCTACACTCTACACTCTATACCCTACACTCTATACCCTACAATCTATACCATACACTCTATACCATACACGCTATACCCTACACTCTATACCCTACACTCTATACCATACACTCTATACCCTACACTCTATATCATACACTCTATAGCCTACACTCTATTCCCTACACTCTATACCATACACTCTATAACCTACACTCTATACCCTACACTATACACTCTATACCCTACACTCTACACTCTATACCATACACTCTTTACCCTACACTCTATACCCTACACGCTATACCCTACACTCTACACTCTTTACCCTACACTCTGTACCAAACACTCTATACCCTACACTCTATACCGTACACTCTATACCCTACACTCTACACTCTATACCCTACACTCTATAACATACACTTTATACCCTACACTCTATACCTTACACTCTATACCCTACACTCTACACCCTACAATCTACAATCTATACCCTACACTCTATAACCTACCCTCTATACCCTACACTCTATACCCTACACTCTACACTTTATACCCTACACTCTATAAACTACACTCTATACCATACACTCTATACCCTACACTCTATACCCTACACTCTATACCCTTCACTCTATACCCTACACTCTACACTTTATACCCTACACTCTATACCCTACACTCTATACCCTCCACTCTATACCCTACACTCTACACTCTACACCCTACACTCTACACTTTATACCCTACACTCTATACCCTACACTCTATACCCTTCACTCTATACCCTACACGCTATACCCTACACTCTATACCCTACACTCTATACCCTACACTCTATACCCTACACTCTACACCCTACACTCTATACCCTACACCCTATACCCTACACTCTATACCCTACACTCAACACCCTACACTCTATACCCTACACTCTATACCCTACACTCTACACTCTATACCCTACACTCTACACTCGATACCCTACACTCTATACCCTACAATCTATACCCTACACTATATACCATACACTCTATACCATACACTCTATCCCCTACACTCTATACCATACACTCTACACTCTATACCCTACACTCTACACCCTACACTATATACCCTACACTCTACACTCTATACCCTACATTCTCTACCCTACACTCTATACCATACACTCTATCCCCTACACTCTATACCATACACTTTACACTCTATAACCTACTTTCTATACCCTACATTCTACACTCTATACCCTACACTCTATACCCTACACTCTACACTCTATACCCTACACTCTACACTCTATACCCTACACTCTACACCCTACACTCTATACCATACACTCTATACCCTACACTCTATACCCTACACTCTATACCTTACACCCTACGCTCTATACCCTACACTCTATACCCTACACTCTACACTCTATACCTACACTCTATTCCATACACTCTATACCCTACACTCTATACCCTACACTCTACACTCTATACCCTACACTCTACACTCTATACCCTACACTCTATACCCTACAATCTATACCATACACTCTATACCATACACTCTATACCCTACACTCTACACTCTATACCCTACACTCTACACTCTATACCCTACACTCTATACCCTACAATCTATACCATACACTCTATACCATACACTCTATACCCTACACTCTATACCTCACACTCTACACTCTATCCCCTGCACTCTATAACACACACTCTACACTCTATACCCTACACTCTATATCCTACACTCTACACTCTATACCCTACACTCTATACCCTACACTCTACACTCTATACCCTACACTCTACACTCTGTACCCTACACTCTATACCCTACACTCTATACCATACACTCTGTACCCTACACTCTATACCTCACACTCTACACTATATCCCCTGCACTCTATACCATACACTCTACACTCTATACCCTACACTCTATACCCTACACTCTACACTCTATACCCTACACTCTATACCCTACACTCTACACTCTATACCCTACACTCTATACCCTACAATCTATGCCATACACTCTATACCATACACTCTATACCCTACACTCTACACTCTATACCCTACACTCTATACCCTACACTCTATACCCTACACTCTACACTCTATACCCTACACTCTACGCTCTATACCCTACACTCTATACCCTACAATCTATACCATACACGCTATACCATACACTCTATACCCTACACTCTATACCTCACACTCTACACTCTATCCCCTGCACTCTATACCATACACTCTACACTCTATAACCTACACTCTATACCCTACACTCTACACTCTATACCCTACACTCTATACCCTACACTCTACACTCTATACCCTACACTCTACACTCTATACCCTACACTCTATACCCTACAATCTATACCATACACTCTATACCATACACTCTATACCCTACACTCTATACCCTACACTCTATACCCTACACTCTATACCATACACTCTATACCCTACACTCTATATCATACACTCTATAGCCTACACTCTATTCCCTACACTCTATACCATACACTCTATACCCTACACTCTATACCCTACACTATACACTCTATACCCTACTCTCTACACTCTATACCATACACTCTATACCCTACACTCTATATCCTACACTCTACACACTATACCCTACACTCTATACCCTACACTCTATACCCTACACTCTATACCCTACACTCTACACTTTATACCCTACACTCTATACCCTACACTCTATACCCTACACTCTATACCCTACACTCTATACCCTACACTCTACACTCTATACCCTACACTCTATACCCTACACTCTATACCCTACACTCTACACTTTATACCCTACACTCTATACCCTACACTCTATACCCTCCACTCTATACCCTACACTCTACACTCTACACCCTACACTCTACACTTTATACCCTACACTCTATACCATACACTCTATACCCTTCACTCTATACCCTACACGCTATACCCTACACTCTATACCCTACACTCTATACCCTACACTCTATACCCTACACTCTACACCCTACACTCTATACCCTACACCCTATACCCTACACTCTATACCCTACACTCAACACCCTACACTCTATACCCTACACTCTATACCCTACACTCTATACCCTACACTCTATACCCTACACTCTACACTCTATACCCTACACTCTACACTCGATACCCTACACTCTATACCTTACAATCTATACCATACACTCTATACCATACACTTTATACCATACACTCTATCCCCTACACTCTATACCATACACTCTACACTCTATACTCTACACTCTACACCCTACACTATATACCCTACACTCTACACTCTATACCCTACATTCTCTACCCTACACTCTATACCATACACTCTACACCATACACTCTATCCCCTACACTCTATACCATACACTTTACACTCTATACCCTACTTTCTATACCCTACACTCTACACTCTATACCCTACACTCTATACCCTACACTCTACACTCTATACCCTACACTCTACACTCTATACCCTACACTCTACACCCTACACTCTATACCATACACTCTATACCCTACACTCTACACTCTATACCCTACACTCTATACCCTACACCCTACGCTCTATACCCTGCACTCTATACCCTACACTCTACACTCTATACCCTACACTCTATTCCATACACTCTATACCCTACACTCTATACCCTACATTCTACACTCTATACCCTACACTCTATACCCTACACTCTATACCCTACACTCTACACTCTATACCCTACACTCTATACCCTACAATCTATACCATACACTCTATACCCTACACTCTATACCCTACACTCTACACTCTATACCCTACACTCTATACCCTACACTCTATACCCTACACTCTACACTCTATGCCCTACACTCTACACTCTATACCCAACACTCTATACCCTACAATCTATACCATACACTCTATACCATACACTCTATACCCTACACTCTATACCTCACACTCTACACTCTATCCCCTGCACTTTATACCATACACTCTACACTCTATACCCTACACTCTATACCCTACACTCTACACTCTATACCCTACACTCTATACCCTACACTCTACACTCTATACCCTACACTCTATACCCTACAATCTATACCATACACTCTATACCATACACTCTATACCCTACACTCTATACCCTACACTATATACCATACACTCTATACCCTACACTCTATATCATACACTCTATAGCCTACACTCTATTCCCTACACTCTATACCATACACTCTATACCCTACACTCTATACCCTACACTATACACTCTATACCCTACACTCTACACTCTATACCATACACTCTTTACCCTACACTCTATACCCTACACTCTATACCCTACACTCTACACTCTTTACCCTACACTCTGTACCAAACACTCTATACCCTAGACTCTATACCGTACACTCTATACCCTACACTCTACACTCTATACCCTACACTCTATAACATACACTTTATACCCTACACTCTATACCTTACACTCTATACCCTACACTCTACACCCTACAATCTACAATCTATACCCTACACTCTATAACCTACCCTCTATACCCTACACTCTACACCCTACTCTCTACACTTTATACCCTACACTCTACACTCTATACCCTACACTCTATACCCTACACTCTATACCCTACACCCTACGCTCTATACCCTACACTCTATACCCTACACTCTACACTCTATACCCTACACTCTATTCCATACACTCTATACCCTACACTCTATACCCTACACTCTACACTCTATACCCTACACTCTATACCCTACACTCTACACTCTATACCCTACACTCTACATTCTATACCCTACACTCTATGCCCTACAATCTATACCATACACTCTATACCATACACGCTATACCCTACACTCTATACCCTACACTCTACACTCTATACCCTACACTCTATACCCTACACTCTATACCCTACACTCTACACTCTATACCCTACACTCTATACCCTACAATCTATACCATACACTCTATACCATACACTCTATACCCTACACTCTACACCCTACTCTCTACACTTTATACCCTACACTCTACACTATACCCTACACTCTATACCCTACACTCTATACCCTACACCCTACGCTCTATACCCTACACTCTATACCCTACACTCTACACTCTATACCCTACACTCTATTCCATACACTCTATACCCTACACTCTATACCCTACACTCTACACTCTATACCCTACACTCTATACCCTACACTCTACACTCTATACCCTACACTCTACATTCTATACCCTACACTCTATACCCTACAATCTATACCATACACTCTATACCATACACGCTATACCCTACACTCTATACCCTACACTCTACACTCTATACCCTACACTCTATACCCTACACTCTACACTCTATACCCTACACTCTATACCCTACACTCTACACTCTATACCCTACACTCTACACTCTGTACCCTACACTCTATACCCTACACTCTATACCATACACTCTGTACCCTACACTCTATACCTCACACTCTACACTATATCCCCTGCACTCTATACCATACACTCTACACTCTATACCCTACACTCTATACCCTACACTCTACACTCTATACCCTACACTCTATACCCTACACTCTACACTCTATTCCCTACACTCTATACCCTACAATCTATACCATACACTCTATACCATACACTCTATACCCTACACTCTACACTCTATACCCTACACTCTATACCCTACACTCTATACCTTACACTCTACACTCTATACCCTACACTCTACGCTCTATACCCTACACTCTATACCCTACAATCTATACCATACACGCTATACCATACACTCTATACCCTACACTCTATACCTCACACTCTACACTCTATCCCCTGCACTCTATACCATACACTCTACACTCTATACCCTACACTCTATACCCTACACTCTACACTCTATACCCTACACTCTATACCCTACACTCTACACTCTATACCCTATACTCTACACTCTATACCCTACACTCTATACCCTACAATCTATACCATACACTCTATACCATACACTCTATACCCTACACTCTATACCCTACACTCTATACCCTACACTCTATACCATACACTCTATACCCTACACTCTATATCATACACTCTATAGCCTACACTCTATTCCCTACACTCTATACCATACACTCTATACCCTACACTCTATACCCTACACTATACACTCTATACCCTACTCTCTACACTCTATACCATACACTCTATACCCTACACTCTATATCCTACACTCTACACTCTATACCCTACACTCTATACCCTACACTCTATACCCTACACTCTACACTTTATACCCTACACTCTATACCCTACACTCTATACCATACACTCTATACCCTACACTCTATACCCTACACTCTATACCCTACACTCTATACTCTATACCCTACACTCTATACCCTACACTCTATACCCTACACTCTACACTTTATACCCTACACTCTATACCCTACACTCTATACCCTCCACTCTATACCCTACACTCTACACTCTACACCCTACACTCTACACTTTATACCCTACACTCTATACCATACACTCTATACCCTTCACTCTATACCCTACACGCTATACCCTACACTCTATACCCTACACTCTATACGCTACACTCTATACCCTACACTCTACACCCTACACTCTATACCCTACACCCTATACCCTACATTCTATACCCTACACTCAACACCCTACACTCTATACCCTACACTCTATACCCTACACTCTATACCCTACACTCTATACCCTACACTCTACACTCTATACCCTACACTCTACACTCGATACCCTACACTCTATACCTTACAATCTATACCATACACTCTATACCATACACTTTATACCATACACTCTATCCCCTACACTCTATACCATACACTCTACACTCTATACTCTACACTCTACACCCTACACTATATACCCTACACTCTACACTCTATACCCTACATTCTCTACCCTACACTCTATACCATACACTCTACACCATACACTCTATCCCCTACACTCTATACCATACACTTTACACTCTATACCCTACTTTCTATACCCTACACTCTACACTCTATACCCTACACTCTATACCCTACACTCTACACTCTATACCCTACACTCTACACTCTATACCCTACACTCTACACCCTACACTCTATACCATGCACTCTATACCCTACACTCTACACTCTTTACCCTACACTCTATACCCTACACCCTACGCTCTATACCCTACACTCTATACCCTACACTCTACACTCTATACCCTACACTCTATTCCATACACTCTATACCCTACACTCTATACCCTGCACTCTACACTCTATACCCTACACTCTATACCCTACACTCTATACCCTACACTCTACACTCTATACCCTACACTCTATACCCTACACTCTACACTCTATACCCTACACTCTATACCCTACAATCTATACCATACACTCTATACCATACACTCTATACCCTACACTCTATACCCTACACTCTACACTCTATACCCTACACTCTATACCCTACACTCTATACCCTACACTCTACACTCTATACCCTACACTCTACACTCTATACCCAACACTCTATACCCTACAATCTATACCATACACTCTATACCATACACTCTATACCCTACACTCTATACCTCACACTCTACACTCTATCCCCTGCACTTTATACCATACACTCTACACTCTATACCCTACACTCTATACCCTACACTCTACACTCTATACCCTACACTCTATACCCTACACTCTACACTCTATACCCTACACTCTATACCCTACAATCTATACCATACACTCTATACCATACACTCTATACCCTACACTCTATACCCTACACTATATACCATACACTCTATACCCTACACTCTATATCATACACTCTATAGCCTACACTCTATTCCCTACACTCTATACCATACACTCTATACTCTACACTCTATACCCTACACTATACACTCTATACCCTACACTCTACACTCTATACCATACACTCTTTACCCTACACTCTATACCCTACACTCTACACTCTTTACCCTACACTCTGTACCAAACACTCTATACCCTAGACTCTATACCGTACACTCTATACCCTACACTCTACACTCTATACCCTACACTCTATAACATACACTTTATACCCTACACTCTATACCTTACACTCTATACCCTACACTCTACACCCTACAATCTACAATCTATACCCTACACTCTATAACCTACCCTCTATACCCTACACTCTACACCCTACTCTCTACACTTTATACCCTACACTCTACACTCTATACCCTACACTCTATACCCTACACTCTATACCCTACACCCTACGCTCTATACCCTACACTCTATACCCTACACTCTACACTCTATACCCTACACTCTATTCCATACACTCTATACCCTACACTCTATACCCTACACTCTACACTCTATACCCTACACTCTATACCCTACACTCTACACTCTATACCCTACACTCTACATTCTATACCCTACACTCTATACCCTACAATCTATACCATACACTCTATACCATACACGCTATACCCTACACTCTATACCCTACACTCTACACTCTATACCCTACACTCTATACCCTACACTCTATACCCTACACTCTACACTCTATACCCTACACTCTACACTCTATACCCTACACTCTATACCCTACAATCTATACCATACACTCTATACCATACACTCTATACCCTACACTCTATACCTCACACTCTACACTCTATCCCCTGCACTGTATACCATACACTCTACACTCTATACCCTACACTCTATACCCTACACTCTACACTCTATACCCTACACTCTATACCCTACACTCTACACTCTATACCCTACACTCTATACCCTACAATCTATACCATACACTCTATACCATACACTCTATACCCTACACTCTATACCCTACACTATATACCATACACTCTATACCCTACACTCTATATCATACACTCTATAGCCTACACTCTATTCCCTACACTCTATACCATACACTCTATACCCTACACTCTATACCCTACACTATACACTCTATACCCTACACTCTACACTCTATACCATACACTCTTTACCCTACACTCTATACCCTACACTCTATACCCTACACTCTACACTCTTTACCCTACACTCTGTACCAAACACTCTATACCCTAGACTCTATACCGTACACTCTATACCCTACACTCTACACTCTATACCCTACACTCTATAACATACACTTTATACCCTACACTCTATACCTTACACTCTATACCCTACACTCTACACCCTACAATCTACAATCTATACCCTACACTCTATAACCTACCCTCTATACCCTACACTCTACACCCTACTCTCTACACTTTATACCCTACACTCTACACTCTATACCCTACACTCTATACCCTACACTCTATACTCTATAACCTACACTCTACACTCTATACCCAACTCTCTAAACACTACACTCTATACCCTACACTCTACACACTATACCCTACACTCTATACCCTACACTCTACACTCTATACCCTACACTCTACACTCTATACCCTACTCTCTAAACCCTACACTCTATACCCTACACTCTACACTCTATACCCTACACTCTATACCCTACACTCTACACTCTATCCCCTGCACTCTATACCATACACTCTACACTCTATACTCTACACTCTATACCCTACACTCTACACTCTTTACCCTACACTCTGTACCAAACACTCTATACCCTACACTCTACACTCTTTACCCTACACTCTGTACCAAACACTCTATACCCTACACTCTATACCGTACACTCTATACCCTACACTCTACACTCTATAACCTACACTCTATAACATACACTTTATACCCTACACTCTATACCTTACACTCTATACCCTACACTCTACACCCTACAATCTACAATCTATACCCTACACTCTATAACCTACCCTCTATACCCTACACTCTACACCCTACTCTCTACACTTTATATCCTACACTCTACACTCTATACCCTACACTCTATACCCTACACTCTATACTCTATAACCTACACTCTACACTCTATACCCAACTCTCTAAACACTACACTCTATACCCTACACTCTACACACTATACCCTACACTCTATACCCTACACTCTACACTCTATACCCTACACTCTACACTCTATACCCTACTCTCTAAACCCTACACTCTATACCCTACACTCTACACTCTATCCCCTGCACTCTATACCATACACTCTACACTCTATACTCTACACTCTATACCCTACACTCTACACTCTATACCCTACACTCTATACCCTACACTCTATACCCTACACTCTATACCCTACACTCTACACCCTACACTTTATAGCTTACACTCTATACCCTACACTCTATACCCTAAACTCTATACCATACACTCTATACCCTACACTCTATACCCTACACTCTATACCATACACTCTACACCATACACTCTATACCCTACCCTCTATACCTTACACTCTATACCCTACACTCTACACAGTATACCCTACACTCTATACCCTACACTCTACACTCTATACCCTACACTCTATACCATACACTCTATACCCTACACTCTATACCCTACACTCTACACTCTATACCCTACACTCTATACCCTACACTCTATACCCTACACTCTACACTTTATACCCTACACTCTATACCCTACACTCTATACCCTACACTCTATACCCTACACTCTATACCCTACACTCTACACTCTATACCCTTCACTCTATACCCTACACTCTATACCCTACACTCTACACTTTATACCCTACACTCTATACCCTACACTCTATACCATACAATCTATACCCTACACTCTATACCCTACACTCTATACCCTACACTCTACACTCTATACCCTACACTCTATACCCTACACTCTATACCCTACACTCTACACTTTATACCCTACACTCTATACCCTACACTCTATACCCTCCACTCTATACCCTACACTCTACACTCTACACCCTACACTCTACACTTTATACCCTACACTCTATACCCTACACTCTATACCCTTCACTCTATACCCTACACGCTATACCCTACACTCTATACCCTACACTCTATACCCTACACTCTATACCCTACACTCTACACCCTACACTCTATACCCTACACCCTATACCCTACACTCTATACCCTACACTCAACACCCTACACTCTATACCCTACACTCTATACCCTACACTCTATACCCTACACTCTATACCCTACACTCTACACTCTATACCCTAAACTCTACACTCGATACCCTACACTCTATACCCTACAATCTATACCATACACTCTATACCATACACTCTATACCATACACTCTATCCCCTACACTCTATACCATACACTCTACACTCTATACCCTACACTCTACACCCTACACTATATACCCTACACTCTACACTCTATACCCTACATTCTCTACCCTACACTCTATACCATACACTCTATACCATACACTCTATCCCCTACACTCTATACCATACACTTTACACTCTATACCCTACTTTCTATACCCTAAACTCTACACTCTATACCCTACACTCTATACCCTACACTCTACACTCTATACCCTACACTCTACACTCTATACCCTACACTCTACACCCTACACTCTATACCATACACTCTATACCCTACACTCTACACTCTATACCCTACACTCTATACCCTACACTCTATACCCTACACCCTACGCTCTATACCCTACACTCTATACCCTACACTCTACACTCTATACCCTACACTCTATTCCATACACTCTATACCCTACACTCTATACCCTACACTCTACCCTCTATACCCTACACTCTATACCCTACACTCTACACTCTATACCCTACACTCTACACTCTATACCCTACACTCTATACCCTACAATCTATACCATACACTCTATACCATACACTCTATACCCTACACTCTATACCCTACACTCTACACTCTATACCCTACACTCTATACCCTACACTCTATACCCTACACTCTACACTCTATACCCTACACTCTACACTCTACACCCTACACTCTATACCCTACAATCTATACCATACACTCTATACCATACACTCTATACCCTACACTCTATACCTCACACTCTACACTCTATCCCCTGCACTTTATACCATACACTCTACACGCTATACCCTACACTCTATACCCTACACTCTATACCCTACACTCTATACCCTACACTCTACACCCTACACTCTATACCCTACACCCTATACCCTACACTCTATACCCTACACTCAACACCCTACACTCTATACCCTACACTCTATACCCTACACTCTATACCCTACACTCTACACTCTATACCCTACACTCTACACTCGATACCCTACACTCTATACCCTACAATCTATACCATACACTCTATACCATACACTCTATACCATACACTCTATCCCCTACACTCTATACCATACACTCTACACTCTATACCCTACACTCTACACCCTACACTATATACCCTACACTCTACACTCTATACCCTACATTCTCTACCCTACACTCTATACCATACACTCTATACCATACACTCTATCCCCTACACTCTATACCATACACTTTACACTCTATACCCTACTTTCTATACCCTACACTCTACACTCTATACCCTACACTCTATACCCTACACTCTACACTCTATACCCTACACTCTACACTCTATACCCTACACTCTACACCCTACACTCTATACCATACACTCTATACCTTACACTCTACACTCTATACCCTACACTCTATACCCTACACTCTATACCCTACACCCTACGCTCTATACCCTACACTCTATACCCTACACTCTACACTCTATACCCTACACTCTATTCCATACACTCTATACCCTACACTCTATACCTTACACTCTACACTCTATACCCTACACTCTATACCCTACACTCTACACTCTATACCCTACACTCTACACTCTATACCCTACACTCTATACCCTACAATCTATACCATACACTCTATACCATACACTCTATACCCTACACTCTATACCCTACACTCTACACTCTATACCCTACACTCTATACCCTACACTCTATACCCTACACTCTACACTCTATACCCTACACTCTACACTCTATACCCTACACTCTATACCCTACAATCTATACCATACACTCTATACCATACACTCTATACCCTACACTCTATACCTCACACTCTACACTCTATCCCCTGCACTTTATACCCTACACTCTATACCCTACACCCTACGCTCTATACCCTACACTCTACACTCTATACCCTACACTCTATACCCTACACTCTATACCATACACTCTACACTTTATACCCTACACTCTATACCCTACACTCTATACCCTACACTCTATACCCTACACTCTATACCCTACACTCTACACTCTATACCCTACACTCTATACCCTACACTCTATACCCTACACTCTACACTTTATACCCTACACTCTATACCCTACACTCTATACCATACAATCTATACCCTACACTCTATACCCTACACTCTATACCCTACACTCTACACTCTATACCCTACACTCTATACCCTACACTCTATACCCTACACTCTACACTTTATACCCTACACTCTATACCCTACACTCTATACCCTCCACTCTATACCCTACACTCTACACTCTACACCCTACACTCTACACTTTATACCCTACACTCTATACCCTACACTCTATACCCTTCACTCTATACCCTACACGCTATACCCTACACTCTATACCCTACACTCTATACCCTACACTCTATACCCTACACTCTACACCCTACACTCTATACCCTACACCCTATACCCTACACTCTATACCCTACACTCAACACCCTACACTCTATACCCTACACTCTATACCCTACACTCTATACCCTACACTCTATACCCTACACTCTATACCCTACACTCTACACTCTATACCCTAAACTCTACACTCGATACCCTACACTCTATACCCTACAATCTATACCATACACTCTATACCATACACTCTATACCATACACTCTATCCCCTACACTCTATACCATACACTCTACACTCTATACCCTACACTCTACACCCTACACTATATACCCTACACTCTACACTCTATACCCTACATTCTCTACCCTACACTCTATACCATACACTCTATACCATACACTCTATCCCCTACACTCTATACCATACACTTTACACTCTATACCCTACTTTCTATACCCTAAACTCTACACTCTATACCCTACACTCTATACCCTACACTCTACACTCTATACCCTACACTCTACACTCTATACCCTACACTCTACACCCTACACTCTATACCATACACTCTATACCCTACACTCTACACTCTATACCCTACACTCTATACCCTACACTCTATACCCTACACCCTACGCTCTATACCCTACACTCTATACCCTACACTCTACACTCTATACCCTACACTCTATTCCATACACTCTATACCCTACACTCTATACCCTACACTCTACCCTCTATACCCTACACTCTATACCCTACACTCTACACTCTATACCCTACACTCTATACCCTACAATCTATACCATACACTCTATACCATACACTCTATACCCTACACTCTATACCCTACACTCTACACTCTATACCCTACACTCTATACCCTACACTCTATACCCTACACTCTACACTCTATACCCTACACTCTACACTCTATACCCTACACTCTATACCCTACAATCTATACCATACACTCTATACCATACACTCTATACCCTACACTCTATACCTCACACTCTACACTCTATCCCCTGCACTTTATACCATACACTCTACACGCTATACCCTACACTCTATACCCTACACTCTATACCCTACACTCTATACCCTACACTCTACACCCTACACTCTATACCCTACACCCTATACCCTACACTCTATACCCTACACTCAACACCCTACACTCTATACCCTACACTCTATACCCTACACTCTATACCCTACACTCTACACTCTATACCCTACACTCTACACTCGATACCCTACACTCTATACCCTACACTCTATACCATACACTCTACACTCTATACCCTACACTCTACACCCTACACTATATACCCTACACTCTACACTCTATACCCTACATTCTCTACCCTACACTCTATACCATACACTCTATACCATACACTCTATCCCCTACACTCTATACCATACACTTTACACTCTATACCCTACTTTCTATACCCTACACTCTACACTCTATACCCTACACTCTATACCCTACACTCTACACTCTATACCCTACACTCTACACTCTATACCCTACACTCTACACCCTACACTCTATACCATACACTCTATACCTTACACTCTACACTCTATACCCTACACTCTATACCCTACACTCTATACCCTACACCCTACGCTCTATACCCTACACTCTATACCCTACACTCTACACTCTATACCCTACACTCTATTCCATACACTCTATACCCTACACTCTATACCCTACACTCTACACTCTATACCCTACACTCTATACCCTACACTCTACACTCTATACCCTACACTCTACACTCTATACCCTACACTCTATACCCTACAATCTATACCATACACTCTATACCATACACTCTATACCCTACACTCTATACCCTACACTCTACACTCTATACCCTACACTCTATACCCTACACTCTATACCCTACACTCTACACTCTATACCCTACACTCTACACTCTATACCCTACACTCTATACCCTACAATCTATACCATACACTCTATACCATACACTCTATACCCTACACTCTATACCTCACACTCTACACTCTATCCCCTGCACTTTATACCCTACACTCTATACACTACACTCTATACACTACACTCTACACTCTATACCCTACACTCTATTCCATACACTCTATACCCTACACTCTATACCCTACACTCTACACTCTATACCCTACACTCTATACCCTACACTCTACACTCTATACCCTACACTCTACACTCTATACCCTACACTCTACACCCTACACTCTATACCATACACTCTATACCTTACACTCTACACTCTATACCCTACACTCTATACCCTACACCCTACGCTCTATACCCTACACTCTATACCCTACACTCTACACTCTATACCCTACACTCTATTCCATACACTCTATACCCTACACTCTATACCCTACACTCTACACTCTATACCCTACACTCTATACCCTACACTCTACACTCTATACCCTACACTCTTCACTCTATACCCTACACTCTATACCCTACAATCTATACCATACACTCTATACCATACACTCTATACCCTACACTCTATACCCTACACTCTACACTCTATACCCTACACTCTATACCCTACACTCTATACCCTACACTCTACACTCTATACCCTACACTCTACACTCTATACCCTACACTCTATACCCTACAATCTATACCATACACTCTATACCATACACTCTATACCCTACACTCTATACCTCACACTCTACACTCTATCCCCTGCACTTTATACCCTACACTCTATACCCTACACCCTACGCTCTATACCCTACACTCTACACTCTATACCCTACACTCTATACCCTACACTCTATACCATACACTCTACACTTTATACCCTACACTCTATACCCTACACTCTATACCCTACACTCTATACCCTACACTCTATACCCTACACTCTACACTCTATACCCTACACTCTATACCCTACACTCTATACCCTACACTCTACACTTTATACCCTACACTCTATACCCTACACTCTATACCATACAATCTATACCCTACACTCTATACCCTACACTCTATACCCTACACTCTACACTCTATACCCTACACTCTATACCCTACACTCTATACCCTACACTCTACACTTTATACCCTACACTCTATACCCTACACTCTATACCCTCCACTCTATACCCTACACTCTACACTTTATACCCTACACTCTATACCCTACACTCTATACCCTACACTCTATACCCTACACTCTATACCCTACACTCTACACTCTATACCCTTCACTCTATACCCTACACTCTATACCCTACACTCTACACTTTATACCCTACACTCTATACCCTACACTCTATACCATACAATCTATACCCTACACTCTATACCCTACACTCTATACCCTACACTCTACACTCTATACCCTACACTCTATACCCTACACTCTATACCCTACACTCTACACTTTATACCCTACACTCTATACCCTACACTCTATACCCTCCACTCTATACCCTACACTCTACACTCTACACCCTACACTCTACACTTTATACCCTACACTCTATACCCTACACTCTATACCCTTCACTCTATACCCTACACGCTATACCCTACACTCTATACCCTACACTCTATACCCTACACTCTATACCCTACACTCTACACCCTACACTCTATACCCTACACCCTATACCCTACACTCTATACCCTACACTCAACACCCTACACTCTATACCCTACACTCTATACCCTACACTCTATACCCTACACTCTATACCCTACACTCTACACTCTATACCCTAAACTCTACACTCGATACCCTACACTCTATACCCTACAATCTATACCATACACTCTATACCATACACTCTATACCATACACTCTATCCCCTACACTCTATACCATACACTCTACACTCTATACCCTACACTCTACACCCTACACTATATACCCTACACTCTACACTCTATACCCTACATTCTCTACCCTACACTCTATACCATACACTCTATACCATACACTCTATCCCCTACACTCTATACCATACACTTTACACTCTATACCCTACTTTCTATACCCTAAACTCTACACTCTATACCCTACACTCTATACCCTACACTCTACACTATATACCCTACACTCTACACTCTATACCCTACACTCTACACCCTACACTCTATACCATACACTCTATACCCTACACTCTACACTCTATACCCTACACTCTATACCCTACACTCTATACCCTACACCCTACGCTCTATACCCTACACTCTATACCCTACACTCTACACTCTATACCCTACACTCTATTCCATACACTCTATACCCTACACTCTATACCCTACACTCTACCCTCTATACCCTACACTCTATACCCTACACTCTACACTCTATACCCTACACTCTACACTCTATACCCTACACTCTATACCCTACAATCTATACCATACACTCTATACCATACACTCTATACCCTACACTCTATACCCTACACTCTACACTCTATACCCTACACTCTATACCCTACACTCTATACCCTACACTCTACACTCTATACCCTACACTCTACACTCTACACCCTACACTCTATACCCTACAATCTATACCATACACTCTATACCATACACTCTATACCCTACACTCTATACCTCACACTCTACACTCTATCCCCTGCACTTTATACCATACACTCTACACGCTATACCCTACACTCTATACCCTACACTCTATACCCTACACTCTATACCCTACACTCTACACCCTACACTCTATACCCTACACCCTATACCCTACACTCTATACCCTACACTCAACACCCTACACTCTATACCCTACACTCTATACCCTACACTCTATACCCTACACTCTACACTCTATACCCTACACTCTACACTCGATACCCTACACTCTATACCCTACAATCTATACCATACACTCTATACCATACACTCTATACCATACACTCTATCCCCTACACTCTATACCATACACTCTACACTCTATACCCTACACTCTACACCCTACACTATATACCCTACACTCTACACTCTATACCCTACATTCTCTACCCTACACTCTATACCATACACTCTATACCATACACTCTATCCCCTACACTCTATACCATACACTTTACACTCTATACCCTACTTTCTATACCCTACACTCTACACTCTATACCCTACACTCTATACCCTACACTCTACACTCTATACCCTACACTCTACACTCTATACCCTACACTCTACACCCTACACTCTATACCATACACTCTATACCTTACACTCTACACTCTATACCCTACACTCTATACCCTACACTCTATACCCTACACCCTACGCTCTATACCCTACACTCTATACCCTACACTCTACACTCTATACCCTACACTCTATTCCATACACTCTATACCCTACACTCTATACCCTACACTCTACACTCTATACCCTACACTCTATACCCTACACTCTACACTCTATACCCTACACTCTACACTCTATACCCTACACTCTATACCCTACAATCTATACCATACACTCTATACCATACACTCTATACCCTACACTCTATACCCTACACTCTACACTCTATACCCTACACTCTATACCCTACACTCTATACCCTACACTCTACACTCTATACCCTACACTCTACACTCTATACCCTACACTCTATACCCTACAATCTATACCATACACTCTATACCATACACTCTATACCCTACACTCTATACCTCACACTCTACACTCTATCCCCTGCACTTTATACCCTACACTCTATACGCTACACCCTACGCTCTATACCCTACACTCTACACTCTATACCCTACACTCTATACCCTACACTCTATACCATACACTCTACACTTTATACCCTACACTCTATACCCTACACTCTATACCCTACACTCTATACCCTACACTCTATACCCTACACTCTACACTCTATACCCTACACTCTATACCCTACACTCTATACCCTACACTCTACACTTTATACCCTACACTCTATACCCTACACTCTATACCATACAATCTATACCCTACACTCTATACCCTACACTCTATACCCTACACTCTACACTCTATACCCTACACTCTATACCCTACACTCTATACCCTACACTCTACACTTTATACCCTACACTCTATACCCTACACTCTATACCCTCCACTCTATACCCTACACTCTACACTCTACACCCTACACTCTACACTTTATACCCTACACTCTATACCCTACACTCTATACCCTTCACTCTATACCCTACACGCTATACCCTACACTCTATACCCTACACTCTATACCCTACACTCTATACCCTACACTCTACACCCTACACTCTATACCCTACACCCTATACCCTACACTCTATACCCTACACTCAACACCCTACACTCTATACCCTACACTCTATACCCTACACTCTATACCCTACACTCTATACCCTACACTCTATACCCTACACTCTACACTCTATACCCTAAACTCTACACTCGATACCCTACACTCTATACCCTACAATCTATACCATACACTCTATACCATACACTCTATACCATACACTCTATCCCCTACACTCTATACCATACACTCTACACTCTATACCCTACACTCTACACCCTACACTACACTATATACCCTACACTCTACACTCTATACCCTACATTCTCTACCCTACACTCTATACCATACACTCTATACCATACACTCTATCCCCTACACTCTATACCATACACTTTACACTCTATACCCTACTTTCTATACCCTAAACTCTACACTCTATACCCTACACTCTATACCCTACACTCTACACTCTATACCCTACACTCTACACTCTATACCCTACACTCTACACCCTACACTCTATACCATACACTCTATACCCTACACTCTACACTCTATACCCTACACTCTATACCCTACACTCTATACCCTACACCCTACGCTCTATACCCTACACTCTATACCCTACACTCTACACTCTATACCCTACACTCTATTCCATACACTCTATACCCTACACTCTATACCCTACACTCTACCCTCTATACCCTACACTCTATACCCTACACTCTACACTCTATACCCTACACTCTATACCCTACAATCTATACCATACACTCTATACCATACACTCTATACCCTACACTCTATACCCTACACTCTACACTCTATACCCTACACTCTATACCCTACACTCTATACCCTACACTCTACACTCTATACCCTACACTCTACACTCTATACCCTACACTCTATACCCTACAATCTATACCATACACTCTATACCATACACTCTATACCCTACACTCTATACCTCACACTCTACACTCTATCCCCTGCACTTTATACCATACACTCTACACGCTATACCCTACACTCTATACCCTACACTCTATACCCTACACTCTATACCCTACACTCTACACCCTACACTCTATACCCTACACCCTATACCCTACACTCTATACCCTACACTCAACACCCTACACTCTATACCCTACACTCTATACCCTACACTCTATACCCTACACTCTACACTCTATACCCTACACTCTACACTCGATACCCTACACTCTATACCCTACAATCTATACCATACACTCTATACCATACACTCTATACCATACACTCTATCCCCTACACTCTATACCATACACTCTACACTCTATACCCTACACTCTACACCCTACACTATATACCCTACACTCTACACTCTATACCCTACATTCTCTACCCTACACTCTATACCATACACTCTATACCATACACTCTATCCCCTACACTCTATACCATACACTTTACACTCTATACCCTACTTTCTATACCCTACACTCTACACTCTATACCCTACACTCTATACCCTACACTCTACACTCTATACCCTACACTCTACACTCTATACCCTACACTCTACACCCTACACTCTATACCATACACTCTATACCTTACACTCTACACTCTATACCCTACACTCTATACCCTACACTCTATACCCTACACCCTACGCTCTATACCCTACACTCTATACCCTACACTCTACACTCTATACCCTACACTCTATTCCATACACTCTATACCCTACACTCTATACCCTACACTCTACACTCTATACCCTACACTCTATACCCTACACTCTACACTCTATACCCTACACTCTACACTCTATACCCTACACTCTATACCCTACAATCTATACCATACACTCTATACCATACACTCTATACCCTACACTCTATACCCTACACTCTACACTCTATACCCTACACTCTATACCCTACACTCTATACCCTACACTCTACACTCTATACCCTACACTCTACACTCTATACCCTACACTCTATACCCTACAATCTATACCATACACTCTATACCATACACTCTATACCCTACACTCTATACCTCACACTCTACACTCTATCCCCTGCACTTTATACCCTACACTCTATACACTACACTCTATACACTACACTCTACACTCTATACCCTACACTCTATTCCATACACTCTATACCCTACACTCTATACCCTACACTCTACACTCTATACCCTACACTCTATACCCTACACTCTACACTCTATACCCTACACTCTACACTCTATACCCTACACTCTACACCCTACACTCTATACCATACACTCTATACCTTACACTCTACACTCTATACCCTACACTCTATACCCTACACCCTACGCTCTATACCCTACACTCTATACCCTACACTCTACACTCTATACCCTACACTCTATTCCATACACTCTATACCCTACACTCTATACCCTACACTCTACACTCTATACCCTACACTCTATACCCTACACTCTACACTCTATACCCTACACTCTTCACTCTATACCCTACACTCTATACCCTACAATCTATACCATACACTCTATACCATACACTCTATACCCTACACTCTATACCCTACACTCTACACTCTATACCCTACACTCTATACCCTACACTCTATACCCTACACTCTACACTCTATACCCTACACTCTACACTCTATACCCTACACTCTATACCCTACAATCTATACCATACACTCTATACCATACACTCTATACCCTACACTCTATACCTCACACTCTACACTCTATCCCCTGCACTTTATACCCTACACTCTATACCCTACACTCTACGCTCTATACCCTACACTCTACACTCTATACCCTACACTCTATACCCTACACTCTATACCATACACTCTACACTTTATACCCTACACTCTATACCCTACACTCTATACCCTACACTCTATACCCTACACTCTATACCCTACACTCTACACTCTATACCCTACACTCTATACCCTACACTCTATACCCTACACTCTACACTTTATACCCTACACTCTATACCCTACACTCTATACCATACAATCTATACCCTACACTCTATACCCTACACTCTATACCCTACACTCTACACTCTATACCCTACACTCTATACCCTACACTCTATACCCTACACTCTACACTTTATACCCTACACTCTATACCCTACACTCTATACCCTCCACTCTATACCCTACACTCTACACTCTACACCCTACACTCTACACTTTATACCCTACACTCTATACCCTACACTCTATACCCTTCACTCTATACCCTACACGCTATACCCTACACTCTATACCCTACACTCTATACCCTACACTCTATACCCTACACTCTACACCCTACACTCTATACCCTACACCCTATACCCTACACTCTATACCCTACACTCAACACCCTACACTCTATACCCTACACTCTATACCCTACACTCTATACCCTACACTCTATACCCTACACTCTATACCCTACACTCTACACTCTATACCCTAAACTCTACACTCGATACCCTACACTCTATACCCTACAATCTATACCATACACTCTATACCATACACTCTATACCATACACTCTATCCCCTACACTCTATACCATACACTCTACACTCTATACCCTACACTCTACACCCTACACTATATACCCTACACTCTACACTCTATACCCTACATTCTCTACCCTACACTCTATACCATACACTCTATACCATACACTCTATCCCCTACACTCTATACCATACACTTTACACTCTATACCCTACTTTCTATACCCTAAACTCTACACTCTATACCCTACACTCTATACCCTACACTCTACACTCTATACCCTACACTCTACACTCTATACCCTACACTCTACACCCTACACTCTATACCATACACTCTATACCCTACACTCTACACTCTATACCCTACACTGTATACCCTACACTCTATACCCTACACCCTACGCTCTATACCCTACACTCTATACCCTACACTCTACACTCTATACCCTACACTCTATTCCATACACTCTATACCCTACACTCTATACCCTACACTCTACCCTCTATACCCTACACTCTATACCCTACACTCTACACTCTATACCCTACACTCTATACCCTACAATCTATACCATACACTCTATACCATACACTCTATACCCTACACTCTATACCCTACACTCTACACTCTATACCCTACACTCTATACCCTACACTCTATACCCTACACTCTACACTCTATACCCTACACTCTACACTCTATACCCTACACTCTATACCCTACAATCTATACCATACACTCTATACCATACACTCTATACCCTACACTCTATACCTCACACTCTACACTCTATCCCCTGCACTTTATACCATACACTCTACACGCTATACCCTACACTCTATACCCTACACTCTATACCCTACACTCTATACCCTACACTCTACACCCTACACTCTATACCCTACACCCTATACCCTACACTCTATACCCTACACTCAACACCCTACACTCTATACCCTACACTCTATACCCTACACTCTATACCCTACACTCTACACTCTATACCCTACACTCTACACTCGATACCCTACACTCTATACCCTACAATCTATACCATACACTCTATACCATACACTCTATACCATACACTCTATCCCCTACACTCTATACCATACACTCTACACTCTATACCCTACACTCTACACCCTACACAATATACCCTACACTCTACACTCTATACCCTACATTCTCTACCCTACACTCTATACCATACACTCTATACCATACACTCTATCCCCTACACTCTATACCCTACACTCTACACTCTATACCCTACACTCTATACCCTACACTCTACACTCTATACCCTACACTCTACACTCTATACCCTACACTCTATACCCTACAATCTATACCATACACTCTATACCATACACTCTATACCCTACACTCTATACCCTACACTCTACACTCTATACCCTACACTCTATACCCTACACTCTATACCCTACACTCTACACTCTATACCCTACACTCTACACTCTATACCCTACACTCTATACCCTACAATCTATACCATACACTCTATACCATACACTCTATACCCTACACTCTATACCTCACACTCTACACTCTATCCCCTGCACTTTATACCCTACACTCTATACACTACACTCTATACACTACACTCTACACTCTATACCCTACACTCTATTCCATACACTCTATACCCTACACTCTATACCCTACACTCTACACTCTATACCCTACACTCTATACCCTACACTCTACACTCTATACCCTACACTCTACACTCTATACCCTACACTCTACACCCTACACTCTATACCATACACTCTATACCTTACACTCTACACTCTATACCCTACACTCTATACCCTACACCCTACGCTCTATACCCTACACTCTATACCCTACACTCTACACTCTATACCCTACACTCTATTCCATACACTCTATACCCTACACTCTATACCCTACACTCTACACTCTATACCCTACACTCTATACCCTACACTCTACACTCTATACCCTACACTCTTCACTCTATACCCTACACTCTATACCCTACAATCTATACCATACACTCTATACCATACACTCTATACCCTACACTCTATACCCTACACTCTACACTCTATACCCTACACTCTATACCCTACACTCTATACCCTACACTCTACACTCTATACCCTACACTCTACACTCTATACCCTACACTCTATACCCTACAATCTATACCATACACTCTATACCATACACTCTATACCCTACACTCTATACCTCACACTCTACACTCTATCCCCTGCACTTTATACCCTACACTCTATACCCTACACCCTACGCTCTATACCCTACACTCTACACTCTATACCCTACACTCTATACCCTACACTCTATACCATACACTCTACACTTTATACCCTACACTCTATACCCTACACTCTATACCCTACACTCTATACCCTACACTCTATACCCTACACTCTACACTCTATACCCTACACTCTATACCCTACACTCTATACCCTACACTCTACACTTTATACCCTACACTCTATACCCTACACTCTATACCATACAATCTATACCCTACACTCTATACCCTACACTCTATACCCTACACTCTACACTCTATACCCTACACTCTATACCCTACACTCTATACCCTACACTCTACACTTTATACCCTACACTCTATACCCTACACTCTATACCCTCCACTCTATACCCTACACTCTACACTCTACACCCTACACTCTACACTTTATACCCTACACTCTATACCCTACACTCTATACCCTTCACTCTATACCCTACACGCTATACCCTACACTCTATACCCTACACTCTATACCCTACACTCTATACCCTACACTCTACACCCTACACTCTATACCCTACACCCTATACCCTACACTCTATACCCTACACTCAACACCCTACACTCTATACCCTACACTCTATACCCTACACTCTATACCCTACACTCTATACCCTACACTCTATACCCTACACTCTACACTCTATACCCTAAACTCTACACTCGATACCCTACACTCTATACCCTACAATCTATACCATACACTCTATACCATACACTCTATACCATACACTCTATCCCCTACACTCTATACCATACACTCTACACTCTATACCCTACACTCTACACCCTACACTATATACCCTACACTCTACACTCTATACCCTACATTCTCTACCCTACACTCTATACCATACACTCTATACCATACAGGAACACATGGGCTACCTGCACAGTGAACAAGTCTGTATGATCATGTTCACACACCACCAAGAAACCTGAAGACACAAAAGAGAATAGTAAAACCAAAAACACTCAGTTTGAAAAAATGTTGCAGTAATCCGCAAGTGCTAGTAAAAGATGTAAAAAACAGGGTATTTGGTTGATACGTTTTTTGCAAAAAATGTATACTAAGCTGCTCTACCAATCTTCACGGTATACCCTTATCAGAGCAGTCCTAACTAATGTATGCAATCCCTATCTGATGTATTTAAAAACCTGATCATCTGTATATAACCTGTGTGAACAGGGTTCAGAGAGGAAAAAATCCATGTGTGCATACAGGGTAGAACAGCTTATGTGCAGATAGCCCAAGAGGAGTGGTGGAACTCCCCAGTCTTGTAGACACAAGAGAACAATTATGGAAACAGGAACACATGGGCTACCTGCACAGTGAACAAGTCTGTATGATCATGTTCACACACCACCAAGAAACCTGAAGACACAAAAGAGAATAGTAAAACCAAAAACACTCAGTTTGAAAAAATGTTGCAGTAATCCGCAAGTGCTAGTAAAAGATGTAAAAAACAGGGTATTTGGTTGATACGTTTTTTGCAAAAAATGTATACTAAGCTGCTCTACCAATCTTCACGGTATACCCTTATCAGAGCAGTCCTAACTAATGTATGCAATCCCTATCTGATGTATTTAAAAACCTGATCATCTGTATATAACCTGTGTGAACAGGGTTCAGAGAGGAAAAAATCCATGTGTGCATACAGGGTAGAACAGCTTATGTGCAGATAGCCCAAGAGGAGTGGTGGAACTCCCCAGTCTTGTAGACACAAGAGAACAATTATGGAAACAGGAACACATGGGCTACCTGCACAGTGAACAAGTCTGTATGATCATGTTCACACACCACCAAGAAACCTGAAGACACAAAAGAGAATAGTAAAACCAAAAACACTCAGTTTGAAAAAATGTTGCAGTAATCCGCAAGTGCTAGTAAAAGATGTAAAAAACAGGGTATTTGGTTGATACGTTTTTTGCAAAAAATGTATACTAAGCTGCTCTACCAATCTTCACGGTATACCCTTATCAGAGCAGTCCTAACTAATGTATGCAATCCCTATCTGATGTATTTAAAAACCTGATCATCTGTATATAACCTGTGTGAACAGGGTTCAGAGAGGAAAAAATCCATGTGTGCATACAGGGTAGAACAGCTTATGTGCAGATAGCCCAAGAGGAGTGGTGGAACTCCCCAGTCTTGTAGACACAAGAGAACAATTATGGAAACAGGAACACATGGGCTACCTGCACAGTGAACAAGTCTGTATGATCATGTTCACACACCACCAAGAAACCTGAAGACACAAAAGAGAATAGTAAAACCAAAAACACTCAGTTTGAAAAAATGTTGCAGTAATCCGCAAGTGCTAGTAAAAGATGTAAAAAACAGGGTATTTGGTTGATACGTTTTTTGCAAAAAATGTATACTAAGCTGCTCTACCAATCTTCACGGTATACCCTTATCAGAGCAGTCCTAACTAATGTATGCAATCCCTATCTGATGTATTTAAAAACCTGATCATCTGTATATAACCTGTGTGAACAGGGTTCAGAGAGGAAAAAATCCATGTGTGCATACAGGGTAGAACAGCTTATGTGCAGATAGCCCAAGAGGAGTGGTGGAACTCCCCAGTCTTGTAGACACAAGAGAACAATTATGGAAACAGGAACACATGGGCTACCTGCACAGTGAACAAGTCTGTATGATCATGTTCACACACCACCAAGAAACCTGAAGACACAAAAGAGAATAGTAAAACCAAAAACACTCAGTTTGAAAAAATGTTGCAGTAATCCGCAAGTGCTAGTAAAAGATGTAAAAAACAGGGTATTTGGTTGATACGTTTTTTGCAAAAAATGTATACTAAGCTGCTCTACCAATCTTCACGGTATACCCTTATCAGAGCAGTCCTAACTAATGTATGCAATCCCTATCTGATGTATTTAAAAACCTGATCATCTGTATATAACCTGTGTGAACAGGGTTCAGAGAGGAAAAAATCCATGTGTGCATACAGGGTAGAACAGCTTATGTGCAGATAGCCCAAGAGGAGTGGTGGAACTCCCCAGTCTTGTAGACACAAGAGAACAATTATGGAAACAGGAACACATGGGCTACCTGCACAGTGAACAAGTCTGTATGATCATGTTCACACACCACCAAGAAACCTGAAGACACAAAAGAGAATAGTAAAACCAAAAACACTCAGTTTGAAAAAATGTTGCAGTAATCCGCAAGTGCTAGTAAAAGATGTAAAAAACAGGGTATTTGGTTGATACGTTTTTTGCAAAAAATGTATACTAAGCTGCTCTACCAATCTTCACGGTATACCCTTATCAGAGCAGTCCTAACTAATGTATGCAATCCCTATCTGATGTATTTAAAAACCTGATCATCTGTATATAACCTGTGTGAACAGGGTTCAGAGAGGAAAAAATCCATGTGTGCATACAGGGTAGAACAGCTTATGTGCAGATAGCCCAAGAGGAGTGGTGGAACTCCCCAGTCTTGTAGACACAAGAGAACAATTATGGAAACAGGAACACATGGGCTACCTGCACAGTGAACAAGTCTGTATGATCATGTTCACACACCACCAAGAAACCTGAAGACACAAAAGAGAATAGTAAAACCAAAAACACTCAGTTTGAGTGTTTTTATCAGAGCAGTCCTAACTAATGTATGCAATCCCTATCTGATGTATTTAAAAACCTGATCATCTGTATATAACCTGTGTGAACAGGGTTCAGAGAGGAAAAAATCCATGTGTGCATACAGGGTAGAACAGCTTATGTGCAGATAGCCCAAGAGGAGTGGTGGAACTCCCCAGTCTTGTAGACACAAGAGAACAATTATGGAAACAGGAACACATGGGCTACCTGCACAGTGAACAAGTCTGTATGATCATGTTCACACACCACCAAGAAACCTGAAGACACAAAAGAGAATAGTAAAACCAAAAACACTCAGTTTGAAAAAATGTTGCAGTAATCCGCAAGTGCTAGTAAAAGATGTAAAAAACAGGGTATTTGGTTGATACGTTTTTTGCAAAAAATGTATACTAAGCTGCTCTACCAATCTTCACGGTATACCCTTATCAGAGCAGTCCTAACTAATGTATGCAATCCCTATCTGATGTATTTAAAAACCTGATCATCTGTATATAACCTGTGTGAACAGGGTTCAGAGAGGAAAAAATCCATGTGTGCATACAGGGTAGAACAGCTTATGTGCAGATAGCCCAAGAGGAGTGGTGGAACTCCCCAGTCTTGTAGACACAAGAGAACAATTATGGAAACAGGAACACATGGGCTACCTGCACAGTGAACAAGTCTGTATGATCATGTTCACACACCACCAAGAAACCTGAAGACACAAAAGAGAATAGTAAAACCAAAAACACTCAGTTTGAAAAAATGTTGCAGTAATCCGCAAGTGCTAGTAAAAGATGTAAAAAACAGGGTATTTGGTTGATACGTTTTTTGCAAATACATCAGATAGGGATTGCATACATTAGTTAGGACTGCTCTGATAAGGGTATACCGTGAAGATTGGTAGAGCAGCTTAGTATACATTTTTTGCAAAAAACGTATCAACCAAATACCCTGTTTTTTACATCTTTTACTAGCACTTGCGGATTACTGCAACATTTTTTCAAACTGAGTGTTTTTGGTTTTACTATTCTCTTTTGTGTCTTCAGGTTTCTTGGTGGTGTGTGAACATGATCATACAGACTTGTTCACTGTGCAGGTAGCCCATGTGTTCCTGTTTCCATAATTGTTCTCTTGTGTCTACAAGACTGGGGAGTTCCACCACTCCTCTTGGGCTATCTGCACATAAGCTGTTCTACCCTGTATGCACACATGGATTTTTTCCTCTCTGAACCCTGTTCACACAGGTTATATACAGATGATCAGGTTTTTAAATACATCAGATAGGGATTGCATACATTAGTTAGGACTGCTCTGATAAGGGTATACCGTGAAGATTGGTAGAGCAGCTTAGTATACATTTTTTGCAAAAAACGTATCAACCAAATACCCTGTTTTTTACATCTTTTACTAGCACTTGCGGATTACTGCAACATTTTTTCAAACTGAGTGTTTTTGGTTTTACTATTCTCTTTTGTGTCTTCAGGTTTCTTGGTGGTGTGTGAACATGATCATACAGACTTGTTCACTGTGCAGGTAGCCCATGTGTTCCTGTTTCCATAATTGTTCTCTTGTGTCTACAAGACTGGGGAGTTCCACCACTCCTCTTGGGCTATCTGCACATAAGCTGTTCTACCCTGTATGCACACATGGATTTTTTCCTCTCTGAACCCTGTTCACACAGGTTATATACAGATGATCAGGTTTTTAAATACATCAGATAGGGATTGCATACATTAGTTAGGACTGCTCTGATAAGGGTATACCGTGAAGATTGGTAGAGCAGCTTAGTATACATTTTTTGCAAAAAACGTATCAACCAAATACCCTGTTTTTTACATCTTTTACTAGCACTTGCGGATTACTGCAACATTTTTTCAAACTGAGTGTTTTTGGTTTTACTATTCTCTTTTGTGTCTTCAGGTTTCTTGGTGGTGTGTGAACATGATCATACAGACTTGTTCACTGTGCAGGTAGCCCATGTGTTCCTGTTTCCATAATTGTTCTCTTGTGTCTACAAGACTGGGGAGTTCCACCACTCCTCTTGGGCTATCTGCACATAAGCTGTTCTACCCTGTATGCACACATGGATTTTTTCCTCTCTGAACCCTGTTCACACAGGTTATATACAGATGATCAGGTTTTTAAATACATCAGATAGGGATTGCATACATTAGTTAGGACTGCTCTGATAAGGGTATACCGTGAAGATTGGTAGAGCAGCTTAGTATACATTTTTTGCAAAAAACGTATCAACCAAATACCCTGTTTTTTACATCTTTTACTAGCACTTGCGGATTACTGCAACATTTTTTCAAACTGAGTGTTTTTGGTTTTACTATTCTCTTTTGTGTCTTCAGGTTTCTTGGTGGTGTGTGAACATGATCATACAGACTTGTTCACTGTGCAGGTAGCCCATGTGTTCCTGTTTCCATAATTGTTCTCTTGTGTCTACAAGACTGGGGAGTTCCACCACTCCTCTTGGGCTATCTGCACATAAGCTGTTCTACCCTGTATGCACACATGGATTTTTTCCTCTCTGAACCCTGTTCACACAGGTTATATACAGATGATCAGGTTTTTAAATACATCAGATAGGGATTGCATACATTAGTTAGGACTGCTCTGATAAGGGTATACCGTGAAGATTGGTAGAGCAGCTTAGTATACATTTTTTGCAAAAAACGTATCAACCAAATACCCTGTTTTTTACATCTTTTACTAGCACTTGCGGATTACTGCAACATTTTTTCAAACTGAGTGTTTTTGGTTTTACTATTCTCTTTTGTGTCTTCAGACTCTATACCATACACTCTATCCCCTACACTCTATACCATACACTTTACACTCTATACCCTACTTTCTATACCCTAAACTCTACACTCTATACCCTACACTCTATACCCTACACTCTACACTCTATACCCTACACTCTACACTCTATACCCTACACTCTACACCCTACACTCTATACCATACACTCTATACCCTACACTCTACACTCTATACCCTACACTCTATACCCTACACTCTATACCCTACACCCTACGCTCTATACCCTACACTCTATACCCTACACTCTACACTCTATACCCTACACTCTATTCCATACACTCTATACCCTACACTCTATACCCTACACTCTACCCTCTATACCCTACACTCTATACCCTACACTCTACACTCTATACCCTACACTCTATACCCTACAATCTATACCATACACTCTATACCATACACTCTATACCCTACACTCTATACCCTACACTCTACACTCTATACCCTACACTCTATACCCTACACTCTATACCCTACACTCTACACTCTATACCCTACACTCTACACTCTATACCCTACACTCTATACCCTACAATCTATACCATACACTCTATACCATACACTCTATACCCTACACTCTATACCTCACACTCTACACTCTATCCCCTGCACTTTATACCATACACTCTACACGCTATACCCTACACTCTATACCCTACACTCTATACCCTACACTCTATACCCTACACTCTACACCCTACACTCTATACCCTACACCCTATACCCTACACTCTATACCCTACACTCAACACCCTACACTCTATACCCTACACTCTATACCCTACACTCTATACCCTACACTCTACACTCTATACCCTACACTCTACACTCGATACCCTACACTCTATACCCTACAATCTATACCATACACTCTATACCATACACTCTATACCATACACTCTATCCCCTACACTCTATACCATACACTCTACACTCTATACCCTACACTCTACACCCTACACAATATACCCTACACTCTACACTCTATACCCTACATTCTCTACCCTACACTCTATACCATACACTCTATACCATACACTCTATCCCCTACACTCTATACCATACACTTTACACTCTATACCCTACTTTCTATACCCTACACTCTACACTCTATACCCTACACTCTATACCCTACACTCTACACTCTATACCCTACACTCTACACTCTATACCCTACACTCTACACCCTACACTCTATACCATACACTCTATACCTTACACTCTACACTCTATACCCTACACTCTATACCCTACACTCTATACCCTACACCCTACGCTCTATACCCTACACTCTATACCCTACACTCTACACTCTATACCCTACACTCTATTCCATACACTCTATACCCTACACTCTATACCCTACACTCTACACTCTATACCCTACACTCTATACCCTACACTCTACACTCTATACCCTACACTCTACACTCTATACCCTACACTCTATACCCTACAATCTATACCATACACTCTATACCATACACTCTATACCCTACACTCTATACCCTACACTCTACACTCTATACCCTACACTCTATACCCTACACTCTATACCCTACACTCTACACTCTATACCCTACACTCTACACTCTATACCCTACACTCTATACCCTACAATCTATACCATACACTCTATACCATACACTCTATACCCTACACTCTATACCTCACACTCTACACTCTATCCCCTGCACTTTATACCCTACACTCTATACACTACACTCTATACACTACACTCTACACTCTATACCCTACACTCTATTCCATACACTCTATACCCTACACTCTATACCCTACACTCTACACTCTATACCCTACACTCTATACCCTACACTCTACACTCTATACCCTACACTCTACACTCTATACCCTACACTCTACACCCTACACTCTATACCATACACTCTATACCTTACACTCTACACTCTATACCCTACACTCTATACCCTACACTCTATACCCTACACCCTACGCTCTATACCCTACACTCTATACCCTACACTCTACACTCTATACCCTACACTCTATTCCATACACTCTATACCCTACACTCTATACCCTACACTCTACACTCTATACCCTACACTCTATACCCTACACTCTACACTCTATACCCTACAATCTACACTCTATACCCTACACTCTATACCCTACAATCTATACCATACACTCTATACCATACACTCTATACCCTACACTCTATACCCTACACTCTACACTCTATACCCTACACTCTATACCCTACACTCTATACCCTACACTCTACTCTATACCCTACACTCTACACTCTATACCCTACACTCTATACCCTACAATCTATACCATACACTCTATACCATACACTCTATACCCTACACTCTATACCTCACACTCTACACTCTATCCCCTGCACTTTATACCCTACACTCTATACCCTACACTCTATACACTACACTCTACACTCTATACCCTACACTCTATTCCATACACTCTATACCCTACACTCTATACCCTACACTCTATACCCTACACTCTACTCTATACCCTACACTCTACACTCTATACCCTACACTCTATACCCTACAATCTATACCATACACTCTATACCATACACTCTATACCCTACACTCTATACCTCACACTCTACACTCTATCCCCTGCACTTTATACCCTACACTCTATACCCTACACTCTATACACTACACTCTACACTCTATACCCTACACTCTATTCCATACACTCTATACCCTACACTCTATACCCTACACTCTACACTCTATACCCTACACTCTATACCCTACACTCTACACTCTATACCCTACACTCTACACTCTATACCCTACACTCTATACCCTACAATCTATACCATACAATCTATACCATACACTCTATACCCTACACTCTATACCCTACACTCTACACTCTATACCCTACACTCTATACCCTACACTCTATACCCTACACTCTACACTCTATACCCTACACTCTACACTCTATACCCTACACTCTATACCCTACAATCTATACCATACACTCTATACCATACACTCTATACCCTACACTCTATACCTCACACTCTACACTCTATCCCCTGCACTTTATACCATACACTCTACACTCTATACCCTACACTCTATACCCTACACTCTACACTCTATACCCTACACTCTATACCCTACACTCTACACTCTATACCCTACACTCTATACCCTACAATCTATACCATACACTCTATACCATACACGCTATACCCTACACTCTATACCCTACACTCTATACCATACACTCTATACCCTACACTCTATATCATACACTCTATAGCCTACACTCTATTCCCTACACTCTATACCATACACTCTATAACCTACACTCTATACCCTACACTATACACTCTATACCCTACACTCTACACTCTATACCATACACTCTTTACCCTACACTCTATACCCTACACACTATACCCTACACTCTACACTCTTTACCCTACACTCTGTACCAAACACTCTATACCCTACACTCTATACCGTACACTCTATACCCTACACTCTACACTCTATACCCTACACTCTATAACATACACTTTATACCCTACACTCTATACCTTACACTCTATACCCTACACTCTACACCCTACAATCTACAATCTATACCCTACACTCTATAACCTACCCTCTATGCCCTACACTCTATACCCTACACTCTATACCCTACACTCTACACTTTATACCCTACACTCTATACCCTACACTCTATACCCTTCACTCTATACCCTACACGCTATACCCTACACTCTATACCCTACACTCTATACCATACACTCTATACCCTACACTCTACACCCTACACTCTATACCCTACACCCTATACCCTACACTCTATACCCTACACTCAACACCCTACACTCTATACCCTACACTCTATACCCTACACTCTACACTCTATACCCTACACTCTACACTCGATACCCTACACTCTGTACCCTACAATCTATACCCTACACTCTATACCATACACTCTATACCATACACTCTATCCCCTACACTCTATACCATACACTCTACACTCTATACCCTACACTCTACACCCTACACTATATACCCTACACTCTACACTCTATACCCTACATTCTCTACCCTACACTCTATGCCATACACTCTATACCATACACTCTATCCCCTACACTCTATACCATACACTTTACACTCTATAACCTACTTTCTATACCCTACATTCTACACTCTATACCCTACACTCTATACCCTACACTCTACACTCTATACCCTACACTCTACACCCTACACTCTATACCATACACTCTATACCCTACACTCTATACCCTACACTCTATACCTTACACCCTACGCTCTATACCCTACACTCTATACTCTACACTCTACACTCTATACCCTACACTCTATTCCATACACTCTATACCCTACACTCTATACCCTACACTCTACACTCTATACCCTACACTCTACACTCTATACCCTACACTCTATACCCTACAATCTATACCATACACTCTATACCATACACTCTATACCCTACACTCTACACTCTATACCCTACACTCTACACTCTATACCCTACACTCTATACCCTACAATCTATACCATACACTCTATACCATACACTCTATACCCTACACTCTATACCTCACACTCTACACTCTATCCCCTGCACTCTATAACACACACTCTACACTCTATACCCTACACTCTATATCCTACACTCTACACTCTATACCCTACACTCTATACCCTACACTCTACACTCTATACCCTACACTCTACACTCTGTACCCTACACTCTATACCCTACACTCTATACCATACACTCTGTACCCTACACTCTATACCTCACACTCTACACTATATCCCCTGCACTCTATACCATACACTCTACACTCTATACCCTACACTCTATACCCTACACTCTACACTCTATACCCTACACTCTATACCCTACACTCTACACTCTATACCCTACACTCTATACCCTACAATCTATACCATACACTCTATACCATACACTCTATACCCTACACTCTACACTCTATACCCTACACTCTATACCCTACACTCTACACTCTATACCCTACACTCTACGCTCTATACCCTACACTCTATACCCTACAATCTATACCATACACGCTATACCATACACTCTATACCCTACACTCTATACCTCACACTCTACACTCTATCCCCTGCACTCTATACCATACACTCTACACTCTATACCCTACACTCTACACTCTATACCCTACTCTCTAAACCCTACACTCTATACCTTACACTCTATACCCTACACTCTACACTCTATAACTTACACTCTATACCCTACACTCTATACCCTACACTCTATACCCTACACTCTATACCCTACACTCTACACATTATACCTTACACTCTATACCCTACACTCTATACCATACACTCTATACCCTACACTCTATACCCTACACTCTATACCCTACACTCTACACCCTACACTCTATACCATACACTCTATACCCTACACTCTATACCCTACACTCTATACCTTACACCCTACGCTCTATACCCTACACTCTATACTCTACACTCTACACTCTATACCCTACACTCTATTCCATACACTCTATACCCTACACTCTATACCCTACACTCTACACTCTATACCCTACACTCTACACTCTATACCCTACACTCTATACCCTACAATCTATACCATACACTCTATACCATACACTCTATACCCTACACTCTACACTCTATACCCTACACTCTACACTCTATACCCTACACTCTATACCCTACAATCTATACCATACACTCTGTACCATACACTCTATACCCTACACTCTATACCTCACACTCTACACTCTATCCCCTGCACTCTATAACACACACTCTACACTCTATACCCTACACTCTATATCCTACACTCTACACTCTATACCCTACACTCTATACCCTACACTCTACACTCTATACCCTACACTCTACACTCTGTACCCTACACTCTATACCCTACACTCTATACCATACACTCTGTACCCTACACTCTATACCTCACACTCTACACTATATCCCCTGCACTCTATACCATACACTCTACACTCTATACCCTACACTCTATACCCTACACTCTACACTCTATACCCTACACTCTATACCCTACACTCTACACTCTATACCCTACACTCTATACCCTACAATCTATACCATACACTCTATACCATACACTCTATACCCTACACTCTACACTCTATACCCTACACTCTATACCCTACACTCTACACTCTATACCCTACACTCTACGCTCTATACCCTACACTCTATACCCTACAATCTATACCATACACGCTATACCATACACTCTATACCCTACACTCTATACCTCACACTCTACACTCTATCCCCTGCACTCTATACCATACACTCTACACTCTATACCCTACACTCTACACTCTATACCCTACTCTCTAAACCCTACACTCTATACCTTACACTCTATACCCTACACTCTACACTCTATAACTTACACTCTATACCCTACACTCTATACCCTACACTCTATACCCTACACTCTATACCCTACACTCTACACATTATACCTTACACTCTATACCCTACAGTCTATACCATACACTCTATACCCTACACTCTATACCCTACACTCTATACCCTACACTCTACACTCTACACCATACACTCTATACCCTACCCTCTATACCCTACACTCTATACCCTACACTCTATCCCCTACACTCTACACCCTTCACTTTATACCTTACACTCTATACCCTACACTCAACACCCTACACTCTATACCCTACACTCTATACCCTACACTCTATACCCTACACTCTACACTCTATACCCTACACTCTACACTCGATACCCTACACTCTATACCCTACAATCTATACCATACACTCTATACCATACACTCTATACCATACACTCTATCCCCTACACTCTATACCATACACTCTACACTCTATACCCTACACTCTACACCCTACACTATATACCCTACACTCTACACTCTATACCCTACATTCTCTACCCTACACTCTATACCATACACTCTATACCATACACTCTATCCCCTACACTCTATACCATACACTTTACACTCTATACCCTACTTTCTATACCCTACACTCTACACTCTATACCCTACACTCTATACCCTACACTCTACACTCTATACCCTACACTCTACACTCTATACCCTACACTCTACACCCTACACTCTATACCATACACTCTATACCTTACACACTACACTCTATACCCTACACTCTATACCCTACACTCTATACCCTACACCCTACGCTCTATACCCTACACTCTATACCCTACACTCTACACTCTATACCCTACACTCTATTCCATACACTCTATACCCTACACTCTATACCCTACACTCTACACTCTATACCCTACACTCTATACCCTACACTCTACACTCTATACCCTACACTCTACACTCTATACCCTACACTCTATACCCTACAATCTATACCATACACTCTATACCATACACTCTATACCCTACACTCTATACCCTACACTCTACACTCTATACCCTACACTCTATACCCTACACTCTATACCCTACACTCTACACTCTATACCCTACACTCTACACTCTATACCCTACACTCTATACCCTACAATCTATACCATACACTCTATACCATACACTCTATACCCTACACTCTATACCTCACACTCTACACTCTATCCCCTGCACTTTATACCCTACACTCTATACCCTACACCCTACGCTCTATACCCTACACTCTACACTCTATACCCTACACTCTATACCCTACACTCTATACCATACACTCTACACTTTATACCCTACACTCTATACCCTACACTCTATACCCTACACTCTATACCCTACACTCTATACCCTACACTCTACACTCTATACCCTACACTCTATACCCTACACTCTATACCCTACACTCTACACTTTATACCCTACACTCTATACCCTACACTCTATACCATACAATCTATACCCTACACTCTATACCCTACACTCTATACCCTACACTCTACACTCTATACCCTACACTCTATACCCTACACTCTATACCCTACACTCTACACTTTATACCCTACACTCTATACCCTACACTCTATACCCTCCACTCTATACCCTACACTCTACACTCTACACCCTACACTCTACACTTTATACCCTACACTCTATACCCTACACTCTATACCCTTCACTCTATACCCTACACGCTATACCCTACACTCTATACCCTACACTCTATACCCTACACTCCATACCCTACACTCTACACCCTACACTCTATACCCTACACCCTATACCCTACACTCTATACCCTACACTCAACACCCTACACTCTATACCCTACACTCTATACCCTACACTCTATACCCTACACTCTATACCCTACACTCTACACTCTATACCCTAAACTCTACACTCGATACCCTACACTCTATACCCTACAATCTATACCATACACTCTATACCATACACTCTATACCATACACTCTATCCCCTACACTCTATACCATACACTCTACACTCTATACCCTACACTCTACACCCTACACTATATACCCTACACTCTACACTCTATACCCTACATTCTCTACCCTACACTCTATACCATACACTCTATACCATACACTCTATCCCCTACACTCTATACCATACACTTTACACTCTATACCCTACTTTCTATACCCTAAACTCTACACTCTATACCCTACACTCTATACCCTACACTCTACACTCTATACCCTACACTCTACACTCTATACCCTACACTCTACACCCTACACTCTATACCATACACTCTATACCCTACACTCTACACTCTATACCCTACACTCTATACCCTACACTCTATACCCTACACCCTACGCTCTATACCCTACACTCTATACCCTACACTCTACACTCTATACCCTACACTCTATTCCATACACTCTATACCCTACACTCTATACCCTACACTCTACCCTCTATACCCTACACTCTATACCCTACACTCTACACTCTATACCCTACACTCTACACCCTACACTCTATACCATACACTCTATACCCTACACTCTACACTCTATACCCTACACTCTATACCCTACACTCTATACCCTACACCCTACGCTCTATACCCTACACTCTATACCCTACACTCTACACTCTTTACCCTACACTCTATTCCATACACTCTATACCCTACACTCTATACCCTACACTCTACACTCTATACCCTACACTCTATACCCTACACTCTACACTCTATACCCTACACTCTACATTCTATACCCTACACTCTATACCCTACAATCTATACCATACACTCTATACCATACACGCTATACCCTACACTCTATACCCTACACTCTACACTCTATACCCTACACTCTATACCCTACACTCTATACCCTACACTCTACACTCTATACCCTACACTCTACACTCTATACCCTACACTCTATACCCTACAATCTATACCATACACTCTATACCATACACTCTATACCCTACACTCTATACCTCACACTCTACACTCTATCCCCTGCACTGTATACCATACACTCTACACTCTATACCCTACACTCTATACCCTACACTCTACACTCTATACCCTACACTCTATACCCTACACTCTACACTCTATACCCTACACTCTATACCCTACAATCTATACCATACACTCTATACCATACACTCTATACCCTACACTCTATACCCTACACTATATACCATACACTCTATACCCTACACTCTATATCATACACTCTATAGCCTACACTCTATTCCCTACACTCTATACCATACACTCTATACCCTACACTCTATACCCTACACTATACACTCTATACCCTACACTCTACACTCTATACCATACACTCTTTACCCTACACTCTATACCCTACACTCTATACCCTACACTCTACACTCTTTACCCTACACTCTGTACCAAACACTCTATACCCTAGACTCTATACCGTACACTCTATACCCTACACTCTACACTCTATACCCTACACTCTATAACATACACTTTATACCCTACACTCTATACCTTACACTCTATACCCTACACTCTACACACTACAATCTACAATCTATACCCTACACTCTATAACCTACCCTCTATACCCTACACTCTACACCCTACTCTCTACACTTTATACCCTACACTCTACACTCTATACCCTACACTCTATACCCTACACTCTATACTCTATAACCTACACTCTACACTCTATACCCAACTCTCTAAACACTACACTCTATACCCTACACTCTACACACTATACCCTACACTCTATACCCTACACTCTACACTCTATACCCTACACTCTACACTCTATACCCTACTCTCTAAACCCTACACTCTATACCCTACACTCTACACTCTATACCCTACACTCTATACCCTACACTCTACACTCTATCCCCTGCACTCTATACCATACACTCTACACTCTATACTCTACACTCTATACCCTACACTCTACACTCTTTACCCTACACTCTGTACCAAACACTCTATACCCTACACTCTACACTCTTTACCCTACACTCTGTACCAAACACTCTATACCCTACACTCTATACCGTACACTCTATACCCTACACTCTACACTCTATAACCTACACTCTATAACATACACTTTATACCCTACACTCTATACCTTACACTCTATACCCTACACTCTACACCCTACAATCTACAATCTATACCCTACACTCTATAACCTACCCTCTATACCCTACACTCTACACCCTACTCTCTACACTTTATATCCTACACTCTACACTCTATACCCTACACTCTATACCCTACACTCTATACTCTATAACCTACACTCTACACTCTATACCCAACTCTCTAAACACTACACTCTATACCCTACACTCTACACACTATACCCTACACTCTATACCCTACACTCTACACTCTATACCCTACACTCTACACTCTATACCCTACTCTCTAAACCCTACACTCTATACCCTACACTCTACACTCTATCCCCTGCACTCTATACCATACACTCTACACTCTATACTCTACACTCTATACCCTACACTCTACACTCTATACCCTACACTCTATACCCTACACTCTATACCCTACACTCTATACCCTAAACTCTACACCCTACACTTTATAGCTTACACTCTATACCCTACACTCTATACCCTAAACTCTATACCATACACTCTATACCCTACACTCTATACCCTACACTCTATACCATACACTCTACACCATACACTCTATACCCTACCCTCTATACCTTACACTCTATACCCTACACTCTACACAGTATACCCTACACTCTATACCCTACACTCTACACTCTATACCCTACACTCTATACCATACACTCTATACCCTACACTCTATACCCTACACTCTACACTCTATACCCTACACTCTATACCCTACACTCTATACCCTACACTCTACACTTTATACCCTACACTCTATACCCTACACTCTATACCCTACACTCTATACCCTACACTCTATACCCTACACTCTACACTCTATACCCTTCACTCTATACCCTACACTCTATACCCTACACTCTACACTTTATACCCTACACTCTATACCCTACACTCTATACCATACAATCTATACCCTACACTCTATACCCTACACTCTATACCCTACACTCTACACTCTATACCCTACACTCTATACCCTACACTCTATACCCTACACTCTACACTTTATACCCTACACTCTATACCCTACACTCTATACCCTCCACTCTATACCCTACACTCTACACTCTACACCCTACACTCTACACTTTATACCCTACACTCTATACCCTACACTCTATACCCTTCACTCTATACCCTACACGCTATACCCTACACTCTATACCCTACACTCTATACCCTACACTCTATACCCTACACTCTACACCCTACACTCTATACCCTACACCCTATACCCTACACTCTATACCCTACACTCAACACCCTACACTCTATACCCTACACTCTATACCCTACACTCTATACCCTACACTCTATACCCTACACTCTACACTCTATACCCTAAACTCTACACTCGATACCCTACACTCTATACCCTACAATCTATACCATACACTCTATACCATACACTCTATACCATACACTCTATCCCCTACACTCTATACCATACACTCTACACTCTATACCCTACACTCTACACCCTACACTATATACCCTACACTCTACACTCTATACCCTACATTCTCTACCCTACACTCTATACCATACACTCTATACCATACACTCTATCCCCTACACTCTATACCATACACGTTACACTCTATACCCTACTTTCTATACCCTAAACTCTACACTCTATACCCTACACTCTATACCCTACACTCTACACTCTATACCCTACACTCTACACTCTATACCCTACACTCTACACCCTACACTCTATACCATACACTCTATACCCTACACTCTACACTCTATACCCTACACTCTATACCCTACACTCTATACCCTACACCCTACGCTCTATACCCTACACTCTATACCCTACACTCTACACTCTATACCCTACACTCTATTCCATACACTCTATACCCTACACTCTATACCCTACACTCTACCCTCTATACCCTACACTCTATACCCTACACTCTACACTCTATACCCTACACTCTACACTCTATACCCTACACTCTATACCCTACAATCTATACCATACACTCTATACCATACACTCTATACCCTACACTCTATACCCTACACTCTACACTCTATACCCTACACTCTATACCCTACACTCTATACCCTACACTCTACACTCTATACCCTACACTCTACACTCTACACCCTACACTCTATACCCTACAATCTATACCATACACTCTATACCATACACTCTATACCCTACACTCTATACCTCACACTCTACACTCTATCCCCTGCACTTTATACCATACACTCTACACGCTATACCCTACACTCTATACCCTACACTCTATACCCTACACTCTATACCCTACACTCTACACCCTACACTCTATACCCTACACCCTATACCCTACACTCTATACCCTACACTCAACACCCTACACTCTATACCCTACACTCTATACCCTACACTCTATACCCTACACTCTACACTCTATACCCTACACTCTACACTCGATACCCTACACTCTATACCCTACAATCTATACCATACACTCTATACCATACACTCTATACCATACACTCTATCCCCTACACTCTATACCATACACTCTACACTCTATACCCTACACTCTACACCCTACACTATATACCCTACACTCTACACTCTATACCCTACATTCTCTACCCTACACTCTATACCATACACTCTATACCATACACTCTATCCCCTACACTCTATACCATACACTTTACACTCTATACCCTACTTTCTATACCCTACACTCTACACTCTATACCCTACACTCTATACCCTACACTCTACACTCTATACCCTACACTCTACACTCTATACCCTACACTCTACACCCTACACTCTATACCATACACTCTATACCTTACACTCTACACTCTATACCCTACACTCTATACCCTACACTCTATACCCTACACCCTACGCTCTATACCCTACACTCTATACCCTACACTCTACACTCTATACCCTACACTCTATTCCATACACTCTATACCCTACACTCTATACCCTACACTCTACACTCTATACCCTACACTCTATACCCTACACTCTACACTCTATACCCTACACTCTACACTCTATACCCTACACTCTATACCCTACAATCTATACCATACACTCTATACCATACACTCTATACCCTACACTCTATACCCTACACTCTACACTCTATACCCTACACTCTATACCCTACACTCTATACCCTACACTCTACACTCTATACCCTACACTCTACACTCTATACCCTACACTCTATACCCTACAATCTATACCATACACTCTATACCATACACTCTATACCCTACACTCTATACCTCACACTCTACACTCTATCCCCTGCACTTTATACCCTACACTCTATACCCTACACCCTACGCTCTATACCCTACACTCTACACTCTATACCCTACACTCTATACCCTACACTCTATACCATACACTCTACACTTTATACCCTACACTCTATACCCTACACTCTATACCCTACACTCTATACCCTACACTCTTTACCCTACACTCTACACTCTATACCCTACACTCTATACCCTACACTCTATACCCTACACTCTACACTTTATACCCTACACTCTATACCCTACACTCTATACCATACAATCTATACCCTACACTCTATACCCTACACTCTATACCCTACACTCTACACTCTATACCCTACACTCTATACCCTACACTCTATACCCTACACTCTACACTTTATACCCTACACTCTATACCCTACACTCTATACCCTCCACTCTATACCCTACACTCTACACTCTACACCCTACACTCTACACTTTATACCCTACACTCTATACCCTACACTCTATACCCTTCACTCTATACCCTACACGCTATACCCTACACTCTATACCCTACACTCTATACCCTACACTCTATACCCTACACTCTACACCCTACACTCTATACCCTACACCCTATACCCTACACTCTATACCCTACACTCAACACCCTACACTCTATACCCTACACTCTATACCCTACACTCTATACCCTACACTCTATACCCTACACTCTATACCCTACACTCTACATTCTATACCCTAAACTCTACACTCGATACCCTACACTCTATACCCTACAATCTATACCATACACTCTATACCATACACTCTATACCATACACTCTATCCCCTACACTCTATACCATACACTCTACACTCTATACCCTACACTCTACACCCTACACTATATACCCTACACTCTACACTCTATACCCTACATTCTCTACCCTACACTCTATACCATACACTCTATACCATACACTCTATCCCCTACACTCTAAACCATACACTTTACACTCTATACCCTACTTTCTATACCCTAAACTCTACACTCTATACCCTACACTCTATACCCTACACTCTACACTCTATACCCTACACTCTACACTCTATACCCTACACTCTACACCCTACACTCTATACCATACACTCTATACCCTACACTCTACACTCTATACCCTACACTCTATACCCTACACTCTATACCCTACACCCTACGCTCTATACCCTACACTCTATACCCTACACTCTACACTCTATACCCTACACTCTATTCCATACACTCTATACCCTACACTCTATACCCTACACTCTACCCTCTATACCCTACACTCTATACCCTACACTCTACACTCTATACCCTACACTCTATACCCTACAATCTATACCATACACTCTATACCATACACTCTATACCCTACACTCTATACCCTACACTCTACACTCTATACCCTACACTCTATACCCTACACTCTATACCCTACACTCTACACTCTATACCCTACACTCTACACTCTATACCCTACACTCTATACCCTACAATCTATACCATACACTCTATACCATACACTCTATACCCTACACTCTATACCTCACACTCTACACTCTATCCCCTGCACTTTATACCATACACTCTACACGCTATACCCTACACTCTATACCCTACACTCTATACCCTACACTCTATACCCTACACTCTACACCCTACACTCTATACCCTACACCCTATACCCTACACTCTATACCCTACACTCAACACCCTACACTCTATACCCTACACTCTATACCCTACACTCTATACCCTACACTCTACACTCTATACCCTACACTCTACACTCGATACCCTACACTCTATACCCTACAATCTATACCATACACTCTATACCATACACTCTATACCATACACTCTATCCCCTACACTCTATACCATACACTCTACACTCTATACCCTACACTCTACACCCTACACTATATACCCTACACTCTACACTCTATACCCTACATTCTCTACCCTACACTCTATACCATACACTCTATACCATACACTCTATCCCCTACACTCTATACCATACACTTTACACTCTATACCCTACTTTCTATACCCTACACTCTACACTCTATACCCTACACTCTATACCCTACACTCTACACTCTATACCCTACACTCTACACTCTATACCATACACTCTACACCCTACACTCTATACCATACACTCTATACCTTACACTCTACACTCTATACCCTACACTCTATACCCTACACTCTATACCCTACACCCTACGCTCTATACCCTACACTCTATACCCTACACTCTACACTCTATACCCTACACTCTATTCCATACACTCTATACCCTACACTCTATACCCTACACTCTACACTCTATACCCTACACTCTATACCCTACACTCTACACTCTATACCCTACACTCTACACTCTATACCCTACACTCTATACCCTACAATCTATACCATACACTCTATACCATACACTCTATACCCTACACTCTATACCCTACACTCTACACTCTATACCCTACACTCTATACCCTACACTCTATACCCTACACTCTACACTCTATACCCTACACTCTACACTCTATACCCTACACTCTATACCCTACAATCTATACCATACACTCTATACCATACACTCTATACCCTACACTCTATACCTCACACTCTACACTCTATCCCCTGCACTTTATACCCTACACTCTATACACTACACTCTATACACTACACTCTACACTCTATACCCTACACTCTATTCCATACACTCTATACCCTACACTCTATACCCTACACTCTACACTCTATACCCTACACTCTATACCCTACACTCTACACTCTATACCCTACACTCTACACTCTATACCCTACACTCTACACCCTACACTCTATACCATACACTCTATACCTTACACTCTACACTCTATACCCTACACTCTATACCCTACACTCTATACCCTACACCCTACGCTCTATACCCTACACTCTATACCCTACACTCTACACTCTATACCCTACACTCTATTCCATACACTCTATACCCTACACTCTATACCCTACACTCTACACTCTATACCCTACACTCTATACCCTACACTCTACACTCTATACCCTACACTCTACACTCTATACCCTACACTTTATACCCTACAATCTATACCATACACTCTATACCATACACTCTATACCCTACACTCTATACCCTACACTCTACACTCTATACCCTACACTCTATACCCTACACTCTATACCCTACACTCTACACTCTATACCCTACACTCTACACTCTATACCCTACACTCTATACCCTACAATCTATACCATACACTCTATACCATACACTCTATACCCTACACTCTATACCTCACACTCTACACTCTATCCCCTGCACTTTATACCCTACACTCTATACCCTACACTCTATACACTACACTCTACACTCTATACCCTACACTCTATTCCATACACTCTATACCCTACACTCTATACCCTACACTCTACACTCTATACCCTACACTCTATACCCTACACTCTACACTCTATACCCTACACTCTACACTCTATACCCTACACTCTATACCCTACAATCTTTACCATACACTCTATACCATACACTCTATACCCTACACTCTATACCCTACACTCTACACTCTATACCCTACACTCTATACCCTACACTCTATACCCTACACTCTACACTCTATACCCTACACTCTACACTCTATACCCTACACTCTATACCCTACAATCTATACCATACACTCTATACCATACACTCTATACCCTACACTCTATACCTCACACTCTACACTCTATCCCCTGCACTTTATACCATACACTCTACACTCTATACCCTACACTCTATACCCTACACTCTACACTCTATACCCTACACTCTATACCCTACACTCTACACTCTATACCCTACACTCTATACCCTACAATCTATACCATACACTCTATACCATACACGCTATACCCTACACTCTATACCCTACACTCTATACCATACACTCTATACCCTACACTCTATATCATACACTCTATAGCCTACACTCTATTCCCTACACTCTATACCATACACTCTATAACCTACACTCTATACCCTACACTATACACTCTATACCCTACACTCTACACTCTATACCATACACTCTTTACCCTACACTCTATACCCTACACGCTATACCCTACACTCTACACTCTTTACCCTACACTCTGTACCAAACACTCTATACCCTACACTCTATACCGTACACTCTATACCCTACACTCTACACTCTATACCCTACACTCTATAACATACACTTTATACCCTACACTCTATACCTTACACTCTATACCCTACACTCTACACCCTACAATCTACAATCTATACCCTACACTCTATAACCTACCCTCTATACCCTACACTCTATACCCTACACTCTATACCCTACACTCTACACTTTATACCCTACACTCTATACCCTACACTCTATACCCTTCACTCTATACCCTACACGCTATACCCTACACTCTATACCCTACACTCTATACCATACACTCTATACCCTACACTCTACACCCTACACTCTATACCCTACACCCTATACCCTACACTCTATACCCTACCCTCAACACCCTACACTCTATACCCTACACTCTATACCCTACACTCTACACTCTATACCCTACACTCTACACTCGATACCCTACACTCTATACCCTACAATCTATACCCTACACTCTATACCATACACTCTATACCATACACTCTATCCCCTACACTCTATACCATACACTCTACACTCTATACCCTACACTGTACACCCTACACTATATACCCTACACTCTACACTCTATACCCTACATTCTCTACCCTACACTCTATGCCATACACTCTATACCATACACTCTATCCCCTACACTCTATACCATACACTTTACACTCTATAACCTACTTTCTATACCCTACATTCTACACTCTATACCCTACACTCTATACCCTACACTCTACACTCTATACCCTACACTCTACACCCTACACTCTATACCATACACTCTGTACCCTACACTCTATACCCTACACTCTATACCTTACACCCTACGCTCTATACCCTACACTCTATACTCTACACTCTACACTCTATACCCTACACTCTATTCCATACACACTATACCCTACACTCTATACCCTACACTCTACACTCTATACCCTACACTCTACACTCTATACCCTACACTCTATACCCTACAATCTATACCATACACTCTATACCATACACTCTATACCCTACACTCTACACTCTATACCCTACACTCTACACTCTATACCCTACACTCTATACCCTACAATCTATACCATACACTCTATACCATACACTCTATACCCTACACTCTATACCTCACACTCTACACTCTATCCCCTGCACTCTATAACACACACTCTACACTCTATACCCTACACTCTATATCCTACACTCTACACTCTATACCCTACACTCTATACCCTACAATCTACACTCTATACCCTACACTCTACACTCTGTACCCTACACTCTATACCCTACACTCTATACCATACACTCTGTACCCTACACTCTATACCTCACACTCTACACTATATCCCCTGCACTCTATACCATACACTCTACACTCTATACCCTACACTCTATACCCTACACTCTACACTCTATACCCTACACTCTATACCCTACACTCTACACTCTATACCCTACACTCTATACCCTACAATCTATACCATACACTCTATACCATACACTCTATACCCTACACTCTACACTCTATACCCTACACTCTATACCCTACACTCTACACTCTATACCCTACACTCTACACTCTATACCCTACACTCTACACCCTACACTCTATACCATACACTCTATACCCTACACTCTACACTCTATACCCTACACTCTATACCCTACACTCTATACCCTACACCCTACGCTCTATACCCTACACTCTATACCCTACACTCTACACTCTATACCCTACACTCTATTCCATACACTCTATACCCTACACTCTATACCCTACACTCTACCCTCTATACCCTACACTCTATACCCTACACTCTACACTCTATACCCTACACTCTATACCCTACAATCTATACCATACACTCTATACCATACACTCTATACCCTACACTCTATACCCTACACTCTACACTCTATACCCTACACTCTATACCCTACACTCTATACCCTACACTCTACACTCTATACCCTACACTCTACACTCTATACCCTACACTCTATACCCTACAATCTATACCATACACTCTATACCATACACTCTATACCCTACACTCTATACCTCACACTCTACACTCTATCCCCTGCACTTTATACCATACACTCTACACGCTATACCCTACACTCTATACCCTACACTCTATACCCTACACTCTATACCCTACACTCTACACCCTACACTCTATACCCTACACCCTATACCCTACACTCTATACCCTACACTCAACACCCTACACTCTATACCCTACACTCTATACCCTACACTCTATACCCTACACTCTACACTCTATACCCTACACTCTACACTCGATACCCTACACTCTATACCCTACAATCTATACCATACACTCTATACCATACACTCTATACCATACACTCTATCCCCTACACTCTATACCATACACTCTACACTCTATACCCTACACTCTACACCCTACACTATATACCCTACACTCTACACTCTATACCCTACATTCTCTACCCTACACTCTATACCATACACTCTATACCATACACTCTATCCCCTACACTCTATACCATACACTTTACACTCTATACCCTACTTTCTATACCCTACACTCTACACTCTATACCCTACACTCTATACCCTACACTCTACACTCTATACCCTACACTCTACACTCTATACCATACACTCTACACCCTACACTCTATACCATACACTCTATACCTTACACTCTACACTCTATACCCTACACTCTATACCCTACACTCTATACCCTACACCCTACGCTCTATACCCTACACTCTATACCCTACACTCTACACTCTATACCCTACACTCTATTCCATACACTCTATACCCTACACTCTATACCCTACACTCTACACTCTATACCCTACACTCTATACCCTACACTCTACACTCTATACCCTACACTCTACACTCTATACCCTACACTCTATACCCTACAATCTATACCATACACTCTATACCATACACTCTATACCCTACACTCTATACCCTACACTCTACACTCTATACCCTACACTCTATACCCTACACTCTATACCCTACACTCTACACTCTATACCCTACACTCTACACTCTATACCCTACACTCTATACCCTACAATCTATACCATACACTCTATACCATACACTCTATACCCTACACTCTATACCTCACACTCTACACTCTATCCCCTGCACTTTATACCCTACACTCTATACACTACACTCTATACACTACACTCTACACTCTATACCCTACACTCTATTCCATACACTCTATACCCTACACTCTATACCCTACACTCTACACTCTATACCCTACACTCTATACCCTACACTCTACACTCTATACCCTACACTCTACACTCTATACCCTACACTCTACACCCTACACTCTATACCATACACTCTATACCTTACACTCTACACTCTATACCCTACACTCTATACCCTACACTCTATACCCTACACCCTACGCTCTATACCCTACACTCTATACCCTACACTCTACACTCTATACCCTACACTCTATTCCATACACTCTATACCCTACACTCTATACCCTACACTCTACACTCTATACCCTACACTCTATACCCTACACTCTACACTCTATACCCTACACTCTACACTCTATACCCTACACTTTATACCCTACAATCTATACCATACACTCTATACCATACACTCTATACCCTACACTCTATACCCTACACTCTACACTCTATACCCTACACTCTATACCCTACACTCTATACCCTACACTCTACACTCTATACCCTACACTCTACACTCTATACCCTACACTCTATACCCTACAATCTATACCATACACTCTATACCATACACTCTATACCCTACACTCTATACCTCACACTCTACACTCTATCCCCTGCACTTTATACCCTACACTCTATACCCTACACTCTATACACTACACTCTACACTCTATACCCTACACTCTATTCCATACACTCTATACCCTACACTCTATACCCTACACTCTACACTCTATACCCTACACTCTATACCCTACACTCTACACTCTATACCCTACACTCTACACTCTATACCCTACACTCTATACCCTACAATCTTTACCATACACTCTATACCATACACTCTATACCCTACACTCTATACCCTACACTCTACACTCTATACCCTACACTCTATACCCTACACTCTATACCCTACACTCTACACTCTATACCCTACACTCTACACTCTATACCCTACACTCTATACCCTACAATCTATACCATACACTCTATACCATACACTCTATACCCTACACTCTATACCTCACACTCTACACTCTATCCCCTGCACTTTATACCATACACTCTACACTCTATACCCTACACTCTATACCCTACACTCTACACTCTATACCCTACACTCTATACCCTACACTCTACACTCTATACCCTACACTCTATACCCTACAATCTATACCATACACTCTATACCATACACGCTATACCCTACACTCTATACCCTACACTCTATACCATACACTCTATACCCTACACTCTATATCATACACTCTATAGCCTACACTCTATTCCCTACACTCTATACCATACACTCTATAACCTACACTCTATACCCTACACTATACACTCTATACCCTACACTCTACACTCTATACCATACACTCTTTACCCTACACTCTATACCCTACACGCTATACCCTACACTCTACACTCTTTACCCTACACTCTGTACCAAACACTCTATACCCTACACTCTATACCGTACACTCTATACCCTACACTCTACACTCTATACCCTACACTCTATAACATACACTTTATACCCTACACTCTATACCTTACACTCTATACCCTACACTCTACACCCTACAATCTACAATCTATACCCTACACTCTATAACCTACCCTCTATACCCTACACTCTATACCCTACACTCTATACCCTACACTCTACACTTTATACCCTACACTCTATACCCTACACTCTATACCCTTCACTCTATACCCTACACGCTATACCCTACACTCTATACCCTACACTCTATACCATACACTCTATACCCTACACTCTACACCCTACACTCTATACCCTACACCCTATACCCTACACTCTATACCCTACCCTCAACACCCTACACTCTATACCCTACACTCTATACCCTACACTCTACACTCTATACCCTACACTCTACACTCGATACCCTACACTCTATACCCTACAATCTATACCCTACACTCTATACCATACACTCTATACCATACACTCTATCCCCTACACTCTATACCATACACTCTACACTCTATACCCTACACTGTACACCCTACACTATATACCCTACACTCTACACTCTATACCCTACATTCTCTACCCTACACTCTATGCCATACACTCTATACCATACACTCTATCCCCTACACTCTATACCATACACTTTACACTCTATAACCTACTTTCTATACCCTACATTCTACACTCTATACCCTACACTCTATACCCTACACTCTACACTCTATACCCTACACTCTACACCCTACACTCTATACCATACACTCTGTACCCTACACTCTATACCCTACACTCTATACCTTACACCCTACGCTCTATACCCTACACTCTATACTCTACACTCTACACTCTATACCCTACACTCTATTCCATACACACTATACCCTACACTCTATACCCTACACTCTACACTCTATACCCTACACTCTACACTCTATACCCTACACTCTATACCCTACAATCTATACCATACACTCTATACCATACACTCTATACCCTACACTCTACACTCTATACCCTACACTCTACACTCTATACCCTACACTCTATACCCTACAATCTATACCATACACTCTATACCATACACTCTATACCCTACACTCTATACCTCACACTCTACACTCTATCCCCTGCACTCTATAACACACACTCTACACTCTATACCCTACACTCTATATCCTACACTCTACACTCTATACCCTACACTCTATACCCTACACTCTACACTCTATACCCTACACTCTACACTCTGTACCCTACACTCTATACCCTACACTCTATACCATACACTCTGTACCCTACACTCTATACCTCACACTCTACACTATATCCCCTGCACTCTATACCATACACTCTACACTCTATACCCTACACTCTATACCCTACACTCTACACTCTATACCCTACACTCTATACCCTACACTCTACACTCTATACCCTACACTCTATACCCTACAATCTATACCATACACTCTATACCATACACTCTATACCCTACACTCTACACTCTATACCCTACACTCTATACCCTACACTCTACACTCTATACCCTACACTCTACGCTCTATACCCTACACTCTATACCCTACAATCTATACCATACACGCTATACCATACACTCTATACCCTACACTCTATACCTCACACTCTACACTCTATCCCCTGCACTCTATACCATACACTCTACACTCTATACCCTACACTCTACACTCTATACCCTACTCTCTAAACCCTACACTCTATACCTTACACTCTATACCCTACACTCTACACTCTATAACTTACACTCTATACCCTACACTCTATACCCTACACTCTATACCCTACACTCTATACCCTACACTCTACACATTATACCTTACACTCTATACCCTACACTCTATACCATACACTCTATACCCTACACTCTATACCCTACACTCTATACCCTACACTCTACACTCTACACCATACACTCTATACCCTACCCTCTATACCCTACACTCTATACCCTACACTCTATCCCCTACACTCTACACCCTTCACTTTATACCTTACACTCTATACCCTACACTCAACACCCTACACTCTATACCCTACACTCTATACCCTACACTCTACACTCTATACCCTACACTCTACACTCGATACCCTACACTCTATACCCTACAATCTATACCATACACTCTATACCATACACTCTATACCATACACTCTATCCCCTACACTCTATACCATACACTCTACACTCTATACCCTACACTCTACACCCTACACTATATACCCTACACTCTACACTCTATACCCTACATTCTCTACCCTACACTCTATACCATACACTCTATACCATACACTCTATCCCCTACACTCTATACCATACACTTTACACTCTATACCCTACTTTCTATACCCTACACTCTACACTCTATACCCTACACTCTATACCCTACACTCTACACTCTATACCCTACACTCTACACTCTATACCCTACACTCTACACCCTACACTCTATACCATACACTCTATACCTTACACTCTACACTCTATACCCTACACTCTATACCCTACACTCTATACCCTACACCCTACGCTCTATACCCTACACTCTATACCCTACACTCTACACTCTATACCCTACACTCTATTCCATACACTCTATACCCTACACTCTATACCCTACACTCTACACTCTATACCCTACACTCTATACCCTACACTCTACACTCTATACCCTACACTCTACACTCTATACCCTACACTCTATACCCTACAATCTATACCATACACTCTATACCATACACTCTATACCCTACACTCTATACCCTACACTCTACACTCTATACCCTACACTCTATACCCTACACTCTATACCCTACACTCTACACTCTATACCCTACACTCTACACTCTATACCCTACACTCTATACCCTACAATCTATACCATACACTCTATACCATACACTCTATACCCTACACTCTATACCTCACACTCTACACTCTATCCCCTGCACTTTATACCCTACACTCTATACCCTACACCCTACGCTCTATACCCTACACTCTACACTCTATACCCTACACTCTATACCCTACACTCTATACCATACACTCTACACTTTATACCCTACACTCTATACCCTACACTCTATACCCTACACTCTATACCCTACACTCTATACCCTACACTCTACACTCTATACCCTACACTCTATACCCTACACTCTATACCCTACACTCTACACTTTATACCCTACACTCTATACCCTACACTCTATACCATACAATCTATACCCTACACTCTATACCCTACACTCTATACCCTACACTCTACACTCTATACCCTACACTCTATACCCTACACTCTATACCCTACACTCTACACTTTATACCCTACACTCTATACCCTACACTCTATACCCTCCACTCTATACCCTACACTCTACACTCTACACCCTACACTCTACACTTTATACCCTACAATCTATACCCTACACTCTATACCCTTCACTCTACACTCTATACCCTACACTCTACACTCTATACCCTACACTCTATACCCTACAATCTATACCATACACTCTATACCATACACTCTATACCCTACACTCTATACCCTACACTCTATACCCTACACCCTACGCTCTATACCCTACACTCTATACCCTACACTCTACACTCTATACCCTACACTCTATTCCATACACTCTATACCCTACACTCTATACCCTACACTCTACACTCTATACCCTACACTCTATACCCTACACTCTACACTCTATACCCTACACTCTACACTCTATACCCTACACTCTATACCCTACAATCTATACCATACACTCTATACCATACACTCTATACCCTACACTCTATACCCTACACTCTACACTCTATACCCTACACTCTATACCCTACACTCTATACCCTACACCCTACGCTCTATACCCTACACTCTATACCCTACACTCTATACCCTACACCCTACGCTCTATACCCTACACTCTATACCCTACACTCTACACTCTATACCCTACACTCTATTCCATACACTCTATACCCTACACTCTATACCCTACACTCTACACTCTATACCCTACACTCTATACCCTACACTCTACACTCTATACCCTACACTCTACACTCTATACCCTACACTCTATACCCTACAATCTATACCATACACTCTATACCATACACTCTATACCCTACACTCTATACCCTACACTCTACACTCTATACCCTACACTCTATACCCTACACTCTATACCCTACACTCTACACTCTATACCCTACACTCTACACTCTATACCCTACACTCTATACCCTACAATCTATACCATACACTCTATACCATACACTCTATACCCTACACTCTATACCTCACACTCTACACTCTATCCCCTGCACTGTATACCCTACACTCTATACACTACACTCTATACACTACACTCTACACTCTATACCCTACACTCTATTCCATACACTCTATACCCTACACTCTATACCCTACACTCTACACTCTATACCCTACACTCTATACCCTACACTCTACACTCTATACCCTACACTCTACACTCTATACCCTACACTCTACACCCTACACTCTATACCATACACTCTATACCTTACACTCTACACTCTATACCCTACACTCTATACCCTACACTCTATACCCTACACCCTACGCTCTATACCCTACACTCTATACCCTACACTCTACACTCTATACCCTACACTCTATTCCATACACTCTATACCCTACACTCTATACCCTACACTCTACACTCTATACCCTACACTCTATACCCTACACTCTACACTCTATACCCTACACTCTACACTCTATACCCTACACTTTATACCCTACAATCTATACCATACACTCTATACCATACACTCTATACCCTACACTCTATACCCTACACTCTACACTCTATACCCTACACTCTATACCCTACACTCTATACCCTACACTCTACACTCTATACCCTACACTCTACACTCTATACCCTACACTCTATACCCTACAATCTATACCATACACTCTATACCATACACTCTATACCCTACACTCTATACCTCACACTCTACACTCTATCCCCTGCACTTTATACCCTACACTCTATACCCTACACTCTATACACTACACTCTACACTCTATACCCTACACTCTATTCCATACACTCTATACCCTACACTCTATACCCTACACTCTACACTCTATACCCTACACTCTATACCCTACACTCTACACTCTATACCCTACACTCTACACTCTATACCCTACACTCTATACCCTACAATCTTTACCATACACTCTATACCATACACTCTATACCCTACACTCTATACCCTACACTCTACACTCTATACCCTACACTCTATACCCTACACTCTATACCCTACACTCTACACTCTATACCCTACACTCTACACTCTATACCCTACACTCTATACCCTACAATCTATACCATACACTCTATACCATACACTCTATACCCTACACTCTATACCTCACACTCTACACTCTATCCCCTGCACTTTATACCATACACTCTACACTCTATACCCTACACTCTATACCCTACACTCTACACTCTATACCCTACACTCTATACCCTACACTCTACACTCTATACCCTACACTCTATACCCTACAATCTATACCATACACTCTATACCATACACGCTATACCCTACACTCTATACCCTACACTCTATACCATACACTCTATACCCTACACTCTATATCATACACTCTATAGCCTACACTCTATTCCCTACACTCTATACCATACACTCTATAACCTACACTCTATACCCTACACTATACACTCTATACCCTACACTCTACACTCTATACCATACACTCTTTACCCTACACTCTATACCCTACACGCTATACCCTACACTCTACACTCTTTACCCTACACTCTGTACCAATCACTCTATACCCTACACTCTATACCGTACACTCTATACCCTACACTCTACACTCTATACCCTACACTCTATAACATACACTTTATACCCTACACTCTATACCTTACACTCTATACCCTACACTCTACACCCTACAATCTACAATCTATACCCTACACTCTATAACCTACCCTCTATACCCTACACTCTATACCCTACACTCTATACCCTACACTCTACACTTTATACCCTACACTCTATACCCTACACTCTATACCCTTCACTCTATACCCTACACGCTATACCCTACACTCTATACCCTACACTCTATACCATACACTCTATACCCTACACTCTACACCCTACACTCTATACCCTACACCCTATACCCTACACTCTATACCCTACACTCAACACCCTACACTCTATACCCTACACTCTATACCCTACACTCTACACTCTATACCCTACACTCTACACTCGATACCCTACACTCTATACCCTACAATCTATACCCTACACTCTATACCATACACTCTATACCATACACTCTATCCCCTACACTCTATACCATACACTCTACACTCTATACCCTACACTCTACACCCTACACTATATACCCTACACTCTACACTCTATACCCTACATTCTCTACCCTACACTCTATGCCATACACTCTATACCATACACTCTATCCCCTACACTCTATACCATACACTTTACACTCTATAACCTACTTTCTATACCCTACATTCTACACTCTATACCCTACACTCTATACCCTACACTCTACACTCTATACCCTACACTCTACACCCTACACTCTATACCATACACTCTATACCCTACACTCTATACCCTACACTCTATACCTTACACCCTACGCTCTATACCCTACACTCTATACTCTACACTCTACACTCTATACCCTACACTCTATTCCATACACACTATACCCTACACTCTATACCCTACACTCTACACTCTATACCCTACACTCTACACTCTATACCCTACACTCTATACCCTACAATCTATACCATACACTCTATACCATACACTCTATACCCTACACTCTACACTCTATACCCTACACTCTACACTCTATACCCTACACTCTATACCCTACAATCTATACCATACACTCTATACCATACACTCTATACCCTACACTCTATACCTCACACTCTACACTCTATCCCCTGCACTCTATAACACACACTCTACACTCTATACCCTACACTCTATATCCTACACTCTACACTCTATACCCTACACTCTATACCCTACACTCTACACTCTATACCCTACACTCTACACTCTGTACCCTACACTCTATACCCTACACTCTATACCATACACTCTGTACCCTACACTCTATACCTCACACTCTACACTATATCCCCTGCACTCTATACCATACACTCTACACTCTATACCCTACACTCTATACCCTACACTCTACACTCTATACCCTACACTCTATACCCTACACTCTACACTCTATACCCTACACTCTATACCCTACAATCTATACCATACACTCTATACCATACACTCTATACCCTACACTCTACACTCTATACCCTACACTCTATACCCTACACTCTACACTCTATACCCTACACTCTACGCTCTATACCCTACACTCTATACCCTACAATCTATACCATACACGCTATACCATACACTCTATACCCTACACTCTATACCTCACACTCTACACTCTATCCCCTGCACTCTATACCATACACTCTACACTCTATACCCTACACTCTACACTCTATACCCTACTCTCTAAACCCTACACTCTATACCTTACACTCTATACCCTACACTCTACACTCTATAACTTACACTCTATACCCTACACTCTATACCCTACACTCTATACCCTACACTCTATACCCTACACTCTACACATTATACCTTACACTCTATACCCTACACTCTATACCATACACTCTATACCCTACACTCTATACTCTACACTCTATACCCTACACTCTACACTCTACACCATACACTCTATACCCTACCCTCTATACCCTACACTCTATACCCTACACTCTATCCCCTACACTCTACACCCTTCACTTTATACCTTACACTCTATACCCTACACTCAACACCCTACACTCTATACCCTACACTCTATACCCTACACTCTATACCCTACACTCTACACTCTATACCCTACACTCTACACTCGATACCCTACACCCTATACCCTACAATCTATACCATACACTCTATACCATACACTCTATACCATACACTCTATCCCCTACACTCTATACCATACACTCTACACTCTATACCCTACACTCTACACCCTACACTATATACCCTACACTCTACACTCTATACCCTACATTCTCTACCCTACACTCTATACCATACACTCTATACCATACACTCTATCCCCTACACTCTATACCATACACTTTACACTCTATACCCTACTTTCTATACCCTACACTCTACACTCTATACCCTACACTCTATACCCTACACTCTACACTCTATACCCTACACTCTACACTCTATACCCTACACTCTACACCCTACACTCTATACCATACACTCTATACCTTACACTCTACACTCTATACCCTACACTCTATACCCTACACTCTATACCCTACACCCTACGCTCTATACCCTACACTCTATACCCTACACTCTACACTCTATACCCTACACTCTATTCCATACACTCTATACCCTACACTCTATACCCTACACTCTACACTCTATACCCTACACTCTATACCCTACACTCTACACTCTATACCCTACACTCTACACTCTATACCCTACACTCTATACCCTACAATCTATACCATACACTCTATACCATACACTCTATACCCTACACTCTATACCCTACACTCTACACTCTATACCCTACACTCTATACCCTACACTCTATACCCTACACTCTACACTCTATACCCTACACTCTACACTCTATACCCTACACTCTATACCCTACAATCTATACCATACACTCTATACCATACACTCTATACCCTACACTCTATACCTCACACTCTACACTCTATCCCCTGCACTTTATACCCTACACTCTATACCCTACACCCTACGCTCTATACCCTACACTCTACACTCTATACCCTACACTCTATACCCTACACTCTATACCATACACTCTACACTTTATACCCTACACTCTATACCCTACACTCTATACCCTACACTCTATACCCTACACTCTATACCCTACATTCTACACTCTATACCCTACACTCTATACCCTACACTCTATACCCTACACTCTACACTTTATACCCTACACTCTATACCCTACACTCTATACCATACAATCTATACCCTACACTCTATACCCTACACTCTATACCCTACACTCTACACTCTATACCCTACACTCTATACCCTACACTCTATACCCTACACTCTACACTTTATACCCTACACTCTATACCCTACACTCTATACCCTCCACTCTATACCCTACACTCTACACTCTACACCCTACACTCTACACTTTATACCCTACAATCTATACCCTACACTCTATACCCTTCACTCTACACTCTATACCCTACACTCTACACTCTATACCCTACACTCTATACCCTACAATCTATACCATACACTCTATACCATACACTCTATACCCTACACTCTATACCCTACACTCTATACCCTACACCCTACGCTCTATACCCTACACTCTATACCCTACACTCTACACTCTATACCCTACACTCTATTCCATACACTCTATACCCTACACTCTATACCCTACACTCTACACTCTATACCCTACACTCTATACCCTACACTCTACACTCTATACCCTACACTCTACACTCTATACCCTACACTCTATACCCTACAATCTATACCATACACTCTATACCATACACTCTATACCCTACACTCTATACCCTACACTCTACACTCTATACCCTACACTCTATAGCCTACACTCTATACCCTACACCCTACGCTCTATACCCTACACTCTATACCCTACACTCTATACCCTACACCCTACGCTCTATACCCTACACTCTATACCCTACACTCTACACTCTATACCCTACACTCTATTCCATACACTCTATACCCTACACTCTATACCCTACACTCTACACTCTATACCCTACACTCTACACTCTATACCCTACACTCTATACCCTACAATCTATACCATACACTCTATACCATACACTCTATACCCTACACTCTATACCCTACACTCTACACTCTATACCCTACACTCTATAGCCTACACTCTATACCCTACACCCTACGCTCTATACCCTACACTCTATACCCTACACTCTATACCCTACACCCTACGCTCTATACCCTACACTCTATACCCTACACTCTACACTCTATACCCTACACTCTATTCCATACACTCTATACCCTTCACTCTATACCCTACACGCTATACCCTACACTCTATACCCTACACTCTATACCATACACTCTATACCCTACACTCTACACCCTACACTCTATACCCTACACCCTATACCCTACACTCTATACCCTACACTCAACACCCTACACTCTATACCCTACACTCTATACCCTACACTCTACACTCTATACCCTACACTCTACACTCGATACCCTACACTCTATACCCTACAATCTATACCCTACACTCTATACCATACACTCTATACCATACACTCTATCCCCTACACTCTATACCATACACTCTACACTCTATACCCTACACTCTACACCCTACACTATATACCCTACACTCTACACTCTATACCCTACATTCTCTACCCTACACTCTATGCCATACACTCTATACCATACACTCTATCCCCTACACTCTATACCATACACTTTACACTCTATAACCTACTTTCTATACCCTACATTCTACACTCTATACCCTACACTCTATACCCTACACTCTACACTCTATACCCTACACTCTACACCCTACACTCTATACCATACACTCTATACCCTACACTCTATACCCTACACTCTATACCTTACACCCTACGCTCTATACCCTACACTCTATACTCTACACTCTACACTCTATACCCTACACTCTATTCCATACACACTATACCCTACACTCTATACCCTACACTCTACACTCTATACCCTACACTCTACACTCTATACCCTACACTCTATACCCTACAATCTATACCATACACTCTATACCATACACTCTATACCCTACACTCTACACTCTATACCCTACACTCTACACTCTATACCCTACACTCTATACCCTACAATCTATACCATACACTCTATACCATACACTCTATACCCTACACTCTATACCTCACACTCTACACTCTATCCCCTGCACTCTATAACACACACTCTACACTCTATACCCTACACTCTATATCCTACACTCTACACTCTATACCCTACACTCTATACCCTACACTCTACACTCTATACCCTACACTCTACACTCTGTACCCTACACTCTATACCCTACACTCTATACCATACACTCTGTACCCTACACTCTATACCTCACACTCTACACTATATCCCCTGCACTCTATACCATACACTCTACACTCTATACCCTACACTCTATACCCTACACTCTACACTCTATACCCTACACTCTATACCCTACACTCTACACTCTATACCCTACACTCTATACCCTACAAAATATACCATACACTCTATACCATACACTCTATACCCTACACTCTACACTCTATACCCTACACTCTATACCCTACACTCTACACTCTATACCCTACACTCTACGCTCTATACCCTACACTCTATACCCTACAATCTATACCATACACGCTATACCATACACTCTATACCCTACACTCTATACCTCACACTCTACACTCTATCCCCTGCACTCTATACCATACACTCTACACTCTATACCCTACACTCTACACTCTATACCCTACTCTCTAAACCCTACACTCTATACCTTACACTCTATACCCTACACTCTACACTCTATAACTTACACTCTATACCCTACACTCTATACCCTACACTCTATACCCTACACTCTATACCCTACACTCTACACATTATACCTTACACTCTATACCCTACACTCTATACCATACACTCTATACCCTACACTCTATACTCTACACTCTATACCCTACACTCTACACTCTACACCATACACTCTATACCCTACCCTCTATACCCTACACTCTATACCCTACACTCTATCCCCTACACTCTACACCCTTCACTTTATACCTTACACTCTATACCCTACACTCAACACCCTACACTCTATACCCTACACTCTATACCCTACACTCTATACCCTACACTCTACACTCTATACCCTACACTCTACACTCGATACCCTACACTCTATACCCTACAATCTATACCATACACTCTATACCATACACTCTATACCATACACTCTATCCCCTACACTCTATACCATACACTCTACACTCTATACCCTACACTCTACACCCTACACTATATACCCTACACTCTACACTCTATACCCTACATTCTCTACCCTACACTCTATACCATACACTCTATACCATACACTCTATCCCCTACACTCTATACCATACACTTTACACTCTATACCCTACTTTCTATACCCTACACTCTACACTCTATACCCTACACTCTATACCCTACACTCTACACTCTATACCCTACACTCTACACTCTATACCCTACACTCTACACCCTACACTCTATACCATACACTCTATACCTTACACTCTACACTCTATACCCTACACTCTATACCCTACACTCTATACCCTACACCCTACGCTCTATACCCTACACTCTATACCCTACACTCTACACTCTATACCCTACACTCTATTCCATACACTCTATACCCTACACTCTATACCCTACACTCTACACTCTATACCCTACACTCTATACCCTACACTCTACACTCTATACCCTACACTCTACACTCTATACCCTACACTCTATACCCTACAATCTATACCATACACTCTATACCATACACTCTATACCCTACACTCTATACCCTACACTCTACACTCTATACCCTACACTCTATACCCTACACTCTATACCCTACACTCTACACTCTATACCCTACACTCTACACTCTATACCCTACACTCTATACCCTACAATCTATACCATACACTCTATACCATACACTCTATACCCTACACTCTATACCTCACACTCTACACTCTATCCCCTGCACTTTATACCCTACACTCTATACCCTACACCCTACGCTCTATACCCTACACTCTACACTCTATACCCTACACTCTATACCCTACACTCTATACCATACACTCTACACTTTATACCCTACACTCTATACCCTACACTCTATACCCTACACTCTATACCCTACACTCTATACCCTACACTCTACACTCTATACCCTACACTCTATACCCTACACTCTATACCCTACACTCTACACTTTATACCCTACACTCTATACCCTACACTCTATACCATACAATCTATACCCTACACTCTATACCCTACACTCTATACCCTACACTCTACACTCTATACCCTACACTCTATACCCTACACTCTATACCCTACACTCTACACTTTATACCCTACACTCTATACCCTACACTCTATACCCTCCACTCTATACCCTACACTCTACACTCTACACCCTACACTCTACACTTTATACCCTACAATCTATACCCTACACTCTATACCCTTCACTCTACACTCTATACCCTACACTCTACACTCTATACCCTACACTCTATACCCTACAATCTATACCATACACTCTATACCATACACTCTATACCCTACACTCTATACCCTACACTCTATACCCTACACCCTACGCTCTATACCCTACACTCTATACCCTACACTCTACACTCTATACCCTACACTCTATTCCATACACTCTATACCCTACACTCTATACCCTACACTCTACACTCTATACCCTACACTCTATACCCTACACTCTACACTCTATACCCTACACTCTACACTCTATACCCTACACTCTATACCCTACAATCTATACCATACACTCTATACCATACACTCTATACCCTACACTCTATACCCTACACTCTACACTCTATACCCTACACTCTATAGCCTACACTCTATACCCTACACCCTACGCTCTATACCCTACACTCTATACCCTACACTCTATACCCTACACCCTACGCTCTATACCCTACACTCTATACCCTACACTCTACACTCTATACCCTACACTCTATTCCATACACTCTATACCCTACACTCTATACCCTACACTCTACACTCTATACCCTACACTCTATACCCTACACTCTACACTCTATACCCTACACTTTACACTCTATACCCTACACTCTATAGCCTACACTCTATACCCTACACCCTACGCTCTATACCCTACACTCTATACCCTACACTCTATACCCTACACTCTATACCCTACACTCTATCCCCTACACTCTACACCCTTCACTTTATACCTTACACTCTATACCCTACACTCTACACTCTATACCCTACACTCTATACCCTACACTCTACACTCTATACCCTACACTTTACACTCTATACCCTACACTCTATACCCTACAATCTATACCATACACTCTATACCATACACTCTATACCCTACACTCTATACCCTACACTCTATACCCTACACTCTATCCCCTACACTCTACACCCTTCACTTTATACCTTACACTCTATACCCTACACTCAACACCCTACACTCTATACCCTACACTCTATACCCTACACTCTATACCCTACACTCTATACCCTACACTCTACACTCTATACCCTAAACTCTACACTCGATACCCTACACTCTATACCCTACAATCTATACCATACACTCTATACCATACACTCTATACCATACACTCTATCCCCTACACTCTATACCATACACTCTACACTCTATACCCTACACTCTACACCCTACACTATATACCCTACACTCTACACTCTATACCCTACATTCTCTACCCTACACTCTATACCATACACTCTATACCATACACTCTATCCCCTACACTCTATACCATACACTTTACACTCTATACCCTACTTTCTATACCCTAAACTCTACACTCTATACCCTACACTCTATACCCTACACTCTACACTCTATACCCTACACTCTACACTCTATACCCTACACTCTACACCCTACACTCTATACCATACACTCTATACCCTACACTCTACACTCTATACCCTACACTCTATACCCTACACTCTATACCCTACACCCTACGCTCTATACCCTACACTCTATACCCTACACTCTACACTCTATACCCTACACTCTATTCCATACACTCTATACCCTACACTCTATACCCTACACTCTACCCTCTATACCCTACACTCTATACCCTACACTCTACACTCTATACCCTACACTCTACACTCTATACCCTACACTCTATACCCTACAATCTATACCATACACTCTATACCATACACTCTATACCCTACACTCTATACCCTACACTCTACACTCTATACCCTACACTCTATACCCTACACTCTATACCCTACACTCTACACTCTATACCCTACACTCTACACTCTATACCCTACACTCTATACCCTACAATCTATACCATACACTCTATACCATACACTCTATACCCTACACTCTATACCTCACACTCTACACTCTATCCCCTGCACTTTATACCATACACTCTACACGCTATACCCTACACTCTATACCCTACACTCTATACCCTACACTCTATACCCTACACTCTACACCCTACACTCTATACCCTACACCCTATACCCTACACTCTATACCCTACACTCAACACCCTACACTCTATACCCTACACTCTATACCCTACACTCTATACCCTACACTCTACACTCTATACCCTACACTCTACACTCGATACCCTACACTCTATACCCTACAATCTATACCATACACTCTATACCATACACCCTATACCATACACTCTATCCCCTACACTCTACACTCTATACCCTACACTCTATACCCTACACTCTACACTCTATACCCTACACTCTACACTCTATACCCTACACTCTATACCCTACACTCTACACTCTATACCCTACACTCTACACTCTATACCCTACACTCTATACCCTACAATCTATACCATACACTCTATACCATACACTCTATACCCTACACTCTATACCCTACACTCTACACTCTATACCCTACACTCTATACCCTACACTCTATACCCTACACTCTACACTCTATACCCTACACTCTACACTCTATACCCTACACTCTATACCCTACAGTCTATACCATACACTCTATACCATACACTCTATACCCTACACTCTATACCTCACACTCTACACTCTATCCCCTGCACTTTATACCCTACACTCTATACACTACACTCTATACACTACACTCTACACTCTATACCCTACACTCTATTCCATACACTCTATACCCTACACTCTATACCCTACACTCTACACTCTATACCCTACACTCTATACCCTACACTCTACACTCTATACCCTACACTCTACACTCTATACCCTACACTCTACACCCTACACTCTATACCATACACTCTATACCTTACACTCTACACTCTATACCCTACACTCTATACCCTACACTCTATACCCTACACCCTACGCTCTATACCCTACACTCTATACCCTACACTCTACACTCTATACCCTACACTCTATTCCATACACTCTATACCCTACACTCTATACCCTACACTCTACACTCTATACCCTACACTCTATACCCTACACTCTACACTCTATACCCTACACTCTACACTCTATACCCTACACTCTATACCCTACAATCTATACCATACACTCTATACCATACACTCTATACCCTACACTCTATACCCTACACTCTACACTCTATACCCTACACTCTATACCCTACACTCTATACCCTACACTCTACACTCTATACCCTACACTCTACACTCTATACCCTACACTCTATACCCTACAATCTATACCATACACTCTATACCATACACTCTATACCCTACACTCTATACCTCACACTCTACACTCTATCCCCTGCACTTTATACCCTACACCCTATACCCTACACTCTATACACTACACTCTACACTCTATACCCTACACTCTATTCCATACACTCTATACCCTACACTCTATACCCTACACTCTACACTCTATACCCTACACTCTATACCCTACACTCTACACTCTATACCCTACCCTCTACACTCTATACCCTACACTCTATACCCTACAATCTATACCATACACTCTATACCATACACTCTATACCCTACACTCTATACCCTACACTCTACACTCTATACCCTACACTCTATACCCTACACTCTATACCCTACACTCTACACTCTATACCCTACACTCTACACTCTATACCCTACACTCTATACCCTACAATCTATACCATACACTCTATACCATACACTCTATACCCTACACTCTATACCTCACACTCTACACTCTATCCCCTGCACTTTATACCATACACTCTACACTCTATACCCTACACTCTATACCCTACACTCTACACTCTATACCCTACACTCTATACCCTACACTCTACACTCTATACCCTACACTCTATACCCTACAATCTATACCATACACTCTATACCATACACGCTATACCCTACACTCTATACCCTACACTCTATACCATACACTCTATACCCTACACTCTATATCATACACTCTATAGCCTACACTCTATTCCCTACACTCTATACCATACACTCTATAACCTACACTCTATACCCTACACTATACACTCTATACCCTACACTCTACACTCTATACCATACACTCTTTACCCTACACTCTATACCCTACACGCTATACCCTACACTCTACACTCTTTACCCTACACTCTGTACCAAACACTCTATACCCTACACTCTATACCGTACACTCTATACCCTACACTCTACACTCTATACCCTACACTCTATAACATACACTTTATACCCTACACTCTATACCTTACACTCTATACCCTACACTCTACACCCTACAATCTACAATCTATACCCTACACTCTATAACCTACCCTCTATACCCTACACTCTATACCCTACACTCTATACCCTACACTCTACACTTTATACCCTACACTCTATACCCTACACTCTATACCCTTCACTCTATACCCTACACGCTATACCCTACACTCTATACCCTACACTCTATACCATACACTCTATACCCTACACTCTACACCCTACACTCTATACCCTACACCCTATACCCTACACTCTATACCCTACACTCAACACCCTACACTCTATACCCTACACTCTATACCCTACACTCTACACTCTATACCCTACACTCTACACTCGATACCCTACACTCTATACCCTACAATCTATACCCTACACTCTATACCATACACTCTATACCATACACCCTATCCCCTACACTCTATACCATACACTCTACACTCTATAACCTACACTCTACACCCTACACTATATACCCTACACTCTACACTCTATACCCTACATTCTCTACCCTACACTCTATGCCATACACTCTATACCATACACTCTATCCCCTACACTCTATACCATACACTTTACACTCTATAACCTACTTTCTATACCCTACATTCTACACTCTATACCCTACACTCTATACCCTACACTCTACACTCTATACCCTACACTCTACACCCTACACTCTATACCATACACTCTATACCCTACACTCTATACCCTACACTCTATACCTTACACCCTACGCTCTATACCCTACACTCTATACTCTACACTCTACACTCTATACCCTACACTCTATTCCATACACTCTATACCCTACACTCTATACCCTACACTCTACACTCTATACCCTACACTCTACACTCTATACCCTACACTCTATACCCTACAATCTATACCATACACTCTATACCATACACTCTATACCCTACACTCTACACTCTATACCCTACACTCTACACTCTATACCCTACACTCTATACCCTACAATCTATACCATACACTCTATACCATACACTCTATACCCTACACTCTATACCTCACACTCTACACTCTATCCCCTGCACTCTATAACACACACTCTACACTCTATACCCTACACTCTATATCCTACACTCTACACTCTATACCCTACACTCTATACCCTACACTCTACACTCTATACCCTACACTCTACACTCTGTACCCTACACTCTATACCCTACACTCTATACCATACACTCTGTACCCTACACTCTATACCTCACACTCTACACTATATCCCCTGCACTCTATACCATACACTCTACACTCTATACCCTACACTCTATACCCTACACTCTACACTCTATACCCTACACTCTATACCCTACACTCTACACTCTATACCCTACACTCTATACCCTACAATCTATACCATACACTCTATACCATACACTCTATACCCTACACTCTACACTCTATACCCTACACTCTATACCCTACACTCTACACTCTATACCCTACACTCTACGCTCTATACCCTACACTCTATACCCTACAATCTATACCATACACGCTATACCATACACTCTATACCCTACACTCTATACCTCACACTCTACACTCTATCCCCTGCACTCTATACCATACACTCTACACTCTATACCCTACACTCTACACTCTATACCCTACTCTCTAAACCCTACACTCTATACCTTACACTCTATACCCTACACTCTACACTCTATAACTTACACTCTATACCCTACACTCTATACCCTACACTCTATACCCTACACTCTATACCCTACACTCTACACATTATACCTTACACTCTATACCCTACACTCTATACCATACACTCTATACCCTACACTCTATACCCTACACTCTATACCCTACACTCTACACTCTACACTCTACACTCTATACCCTACACTCTACACCCTACACTATATACCCTACACTCTACACTCTATACCCTACATTCTCTACCCTACACTCTATACCATACACTCTATCCCCTACACTCTATACCATACACTTTACACTCTATACCCTACTTTCTATACCCTACACTCTACACTCTATACCCTACACTCTATACCCTACACTCTACACTCTATACCCTACACTCTACACTCTATACCCTACAGTCTACAACCTACACTCTATACCATACACTCTATACCTTACACTCTACACTCTATACCCTACACTCTATACCCTACACTCTATACCCTACACCCTACGCTCTATACCCTACACTCTATACCCTACACTCTACACTCTATACCCTACACTCTATTCCATACACTCTATACCCTACACTCTATACCCTACACTCTACACTCTATACCCTACACTCTATACCCTACACTCTACACTCTATACCCTACACTCTACACTCTATACCCTACACTCTATACCCTACAATCTATACCATACACTCTATACCATACACTCTATACCCTACACTCTATACCCTACACTCTATACCCTACACTCTACACTCTATACCCTACACTCTACACTCTATACCCTACACTCTATACCCTACAATCTATACCATACACTCTATACCATACACTCTATACCCTACACTCTATACCTCACACTCTACACTCTATCCCCTGCACTTTATACCATACACTCTACACTCTATACCCTACACTCTATACCCTACACTCTACACTCTATACCCTACACTCTATACCCTACACTCTACACTCTATACCCTACACTCTATACCCTACAATCTATACCATACACTCTATACCATACACGCTATACCCTACACTCTATACCCTACACTCTATACCATACACTCTATACCCTACACTCTATATCATACACTCTATAGCCTACACTCTATTCCCTACACTCTATACCATACACTCTATAACCTACACTCTATACCCTACACTATACACTCTATACCCTACACTCTACACTCTATACCATACACTCTTTACCCTACACTCTATACCCTACACGCTATACCCTACACTCTACACTCTTTACCCTACACTCTGTACCAAACACTCTATACCCTACACTCTATACCGTACACTCTATACCCTACACTCTACACTCTATACCCTACACTCTATAACATACACTTTATACCCTACACTCTATACCTTACACTCTATACCCTACACTCTACACCCTACAATCTACAATCTATACCCTACACTCTATAACCTACCCTCTATACCCTACACTCTATACCCTACACTCTATACCCTACACTCTACACTTTATACCCTACACTCTATACCCTACACTCTATACCCTTCACTCTATACCCTACACGCTATACCCTACACTCTATACCCTACACTCTATACCATACACTCTATACCCTACACTCTACACCCTACACTCTATACCCTACACCCTATACCCTACACTCTATACCCTACACTCAACACCCTACACTCTATACCCTACACTCTATACCCTACACTCTACACTCTATACCCTACACTCTACACTCGATACCCTACACTCTATACCCTACAATCTATACCCTACACTCTATACCATACACTCTATACCATACACCCTATCCCCTACACTCTATACCATACACTCTACACTCTATAACCTACACTCTACACCCTACACTATATACCCTACACTCTACACTCTATACCCTACATTCTCTACCCTACACTCTATGCCATACACTCTATACCATACACTCTATCCCCTACACTCTATACCATACACTTTACACTCTATAACCTACTTTCTATACCCTACATTCTACACTCTATACCCTACACTCTATACCCTACACTCTACACTCTATACCCTACACTCTACACCCTACACTCTATACCATACACTCTATACCCTACACTCTATACCCTACACTCTATACCTTACACCCTACGCTCTATACCCTACACTCTATACTCTACACTCTACACTCTATACCCTACACTCTATTCCATACACTCTATACCCTACACTCTATACCCTACACTCTACACTCTATACCCTACACTCTACACTCTATACCCTACACTCTATACCCTACAATCTATACCATACACTCTATACCATACACTCTATACCCTACACTCTACACTCTATACCCTACACTCTACACTCTATACCCTACACTCTATACCCTACAATCTATACCATACACTCTATACCATACACTCTATACCCTACACTCTATACCTCACACTCTACACTCTATCCCCTGCACTCTATAACACACACTCTACACTCTATACCCTACACTCTATATCCTACACTCTACACTCTATACCCTACACTCTATACCCTACACTCTACACTCTATACCCTACACTCTACACTCTGTACCCTACACTCTATACCCTACACTCTATACCATACACTCTGTACCCTACACTCTATACCTCACACTCTACACTATATCCCCTGCACTCTATACCATACACTCTACACTCTATACCCTACACTCTATACCCTACACTCTACACTCTATACCCTACACTCTATACCCTACACTCTACACTCTATACCCTACACTCTATACCCTACAATCTATACCATACACTCTATACCATACACTCTATACCCTACACTCTACACTCTATACCCTACACTCTATACCCTACACTCTACACTCTATACCCTACACTCTACGCTCTATACCCTACACTCTATACCCTACAATCTATACCATACACGCTATACCATACACTCTATACCCTACACTCTATACCTCACACTCTACACTCTATCCCCTGCACTCTATACCATACACTCTACACTCTATACCCTACACTCTACACTCTATACCCTACTCTCTAAACCCTACACTCTATACCTTACACTCTATACCCTACACTCTACACTCTATAACTTACACTCTATACCCTACACTCTATACCCTACACTCTATACCCTACACTCTATACCCTACACTCTACACATTATACCTTACACTCTATACCCTACACTCTATACCATACACTCTATACCCTACACTCTATACCCTACACTCTATACCCTACACTCTACACTCTACACTCTACACTCTATACCCTACACTCTACACCCTACACTATATACCCTACACTCTACACTCTATACCCTACATTCTCTACCCTACACTCTATACCATACACTCTATCCCCTACACTCTATACCATACACTTTACACTCTATACCCTACTTTCTATACCCTACACTCTACACTCTATACCCTACACTCTATACCCTACACTCTACACTCTATACCCTACACTCTACACTCTATACCCTACAGTCTACAACCTACACTCTATACCATACACTCTATACCTTACACTCTACACTCTATACCCTACACTCTATACCCTACACTCTATACCCTACACCCTACGCTCTATACCCTACACTCTATACCCTACACTCTACACTCTATACCCTACACTCTATTCCATACACTCTATACCCTACACTCTATACCCTACACTCTACACTCTATACCCTACACTCTATACCCTACACTCTACACTCTATACCCTACACTCTACACTCTATACCCTACACTCTATACCCTACAATCTATACCATACACTCTATACCATACACTCTATACCCTACACTCTATACCCTACACTCTACACTCTATACCCTACACTCTATACCCTACACTCTATACCCTACACTCTACACTCTATACCCTACACTCTACACTCTATACCCTACACTCTATACCCTACAATCTATACCATACACTCTATACCATACACTCTATACCCTACACTCTATACCTCACACTCTACACTCTATCCCCTGCACTTTATACCCTACACTCTATACCCTACACCCTACGCTCTATACCCTACACTCTACACTCTATACCCTACACTCTATACCCTACACTCTATACCATACACTCTACACTTTATACCCTACACTCTATACCCTACACTCTATACCCTACACTCTATACCCTACACTCTATACCCTACACTCTACACTCTATACCCTACACTCTATACCCTACACTCTATACCCTACACTCTACACTTTATACCCTACACTCTATACCCTACACTCTATACCATACAATCTATACCCTACACTCTATACCCTACACTCTATACCCTACACTCTACACTCTATACCCTACACTCTATACCCTACACTCTATACCCTACACTCTACACTTTATACCCTACACTCTATACCCTACACTCTATACCCTCCACTCTATACCCTACACTCTACACTCTACACCCTACACTCTACACTTTATACCCTACACTCTATAC